>NC_088415.1:59855689-60048410 GCF_034236695.1 Oncorhynchus nerka
TCACTGTGTTTGTGGGTGATTGTTCCTGTCTCTGTGTTTTGCACCAGATAGGGCTGTTTTTGGTTTTCCACGTTTATTGTTTTGTAGTGTTCATGTTTATCTGTTTTTATTAAACATGAATCAATATAACCACGCTGCGTTTTGGTCCTCCTCTACTTCACTACAGGAAAACCCTTACATTTGAAGTCTGAAGTGTACATACAACTTAGCCAAATACATTTAAACTTGGTTTTTCACAATTCTTGACATTTAATCCTAGTAAATATTCCCTGTTTTAGGTCAATATCTTTGCAGTTTTGGAAACGTCAGAGTGTTTTCTTTCCAAAGCTGTCAATTATATGCATAGTCGAGCATCTTTTCGTGACAAAATATCTTGTTTAAAACGGGAACGTTTAATTAAAAGAGCGCCCCCTATATCAAAGAAGTTAAGATCCCCACTTTATTTTAAGAATGTGAAATGTCAGAATAATAGTAGAGTGATTTATTTCAGCTTTTATTTATTTCATCACATTCCCAGTGGGTCAGAAGTTTACACACACTCAATTAGTATTTAGTAGCATTGCCTTTAAATTGCTCTAACTTAGAAACGTTTTTGATAGCCTTCCACAAGCTTCCCACAATAAGTTGGGTGAATTTTGGCCCATTCCTCTAGACAGAGCTGGTGTAACAGTCAGGTTTGTAGGCCTCTATGCTCGCACACACTTTTTCAGTTCTGCCCACACATTTTCTATGGGATTGAGGAGTAGGGGTTTGTGATGGCCACTCAAATACCTTGACTTTGCAGCAAAGCATCCCCACAACATGATGCTTCCACCCCCATGCTTCACGGTTGGGAAGGTGTTCTTCGGCTTAAGAGACCCTCCCTTATTCCTCCAAACATAATGATGGTCATTATGGCTAAACAGTTCTATTTTTGTTTCATCAGACCAGAGGACAGGTTTATACATTTTTGAAAATGTATTGATAATAAAATACAGAAATACCTTATTTACATAAGTATTCAGAACCTTTGCTATGAGACTCGAAATGTAGCTCCGGTGCATCCTGTTTCCATTGATCATCATTGAGATGTTTTTACAACTTGATTGGAGTCCACCTGTGGTAAATTCAATTGATTGAACATGATTTGGAAAGGCAGGTACCTGTCAATATAAGGTCCCACAGTTGACAGTGCATGTCAGAGAAAAAACCAAGCCACGAGGTGGAAGGAATTGTCCGTAGAGCTTTGAGACAGGATTGTGTCGAGGCACAGATCTGGGGAAGGGTACCAAAACATTTATGCAGCATTGAAGGTCCCCAAGAACACAGTGGCCTCCATAAATCTTAAATGTAAGAAGTTTGAAAGCACAAAGACTCTTCCTAGAGCTGGCCGCACGGCCAATCTCAGCAATCAGGGGAGAAGGGCCTTGGTCAGGGAGGTGACCAAGAACCCGATGGTCAGTCTGATAGAGCTCCAGAGTTCCTCTGTGGATTTTTTAAAATTCACCTTTATTTAACCAGGAAAGTCAGTTAAGAACAACTTATTATTTACAATGACGGCATATCGGGGAACAGTGGGTTAACTGCCTTGTTCAGGGGTAGAACGACACATTTTTACCTTGTCAGCTCGGGGATTCGATCTAGCAACCTTTCTGTTACTGGCCCAAAGCTCTAACCGCTAGGCAACCTACCTAGTGGTTTGTTCAGGCATTACACATTCTCAAGTCTGAAGCAGATCTGCACCTTTTAAACAATATTTGATTAATATTGTGATAATTATCGTTATCAAATGAAAAAATATATAGATAATGCGATAATTGATTTGTTAAATCGCCCAACCCTATTGGTCGTTGTCCTGTTGGAAGGTGAACCTTCGCCTCAGTCTGATGTCTGAAGCACTCTGGAGCAGGTTTTCATCAAAGATATCTCTGTACTTTGCTCCGTTCATCTTTCCCTTGATCCTGAATAGTCCCCCAGTGCCTGCTGCTGAAAAACATCCCCACAGCATGATGCTGCCACCACCATGGTTAACCGTAGGGTTGGTGCCAGGTTTCCTCCAGATGTGACGCTTGGCATTCAGGCCAAAGAGTTCAATCTTGGTTTCATCAGACCAGAGAACATTATTTCTCACGGTCTGTAGAGTCCTTGATGAACGCCCCTCAATCACCAGCCAATCTAGGGATGTTTGAGTTTGTGCCACGGTATTGATGAATGCCCCTCAATCACCAGCCAATCTAGGGATGTTTGAGTTTGCTCCACAGTATTGATGAACGCCCCTCAAGCACCAGCCAATCTAGGGATGTTTGAGTTTGCTCCATAGTATTGATGAACGCCCCTCATGCACCAGCCAATCTAGGGATGTTTGAGTTTGTGCCACGGTATTGATCAACGGCCCTCAATCACCAGCCAATCTAGGGATGTTTGCCCGAAGCAGTCAACACTGACAGCGTTTATGCCGTTCAAGCAAACATTGAAAAGACGAAGACATCACAAACGCTTATGTATTGCATTGCTAAGGACATGCTACAAATTAGCACAGTCGAAAAGGAAGGTTTCAAGAGGCTTATCAATTTAATTGACCCCAGGTACGTGCTCCCTGGCCACAAACATGGAACAATTTTACTTAAAGTATAATTGTACGTGTATCTCATATAATGAAAAGAAAAAAAACATTATTTAACCAGGTAGGCTAGTTGAGAACAAGTTCTCATTTGCAACTGCGACCTGGCCAAGATAAAGCAAAGCAGTTCGACACATACAACAACAGAGTTACACATGGAATAAACAAACATACAATCAATAATACAGTAGAAAATATATATACAACATGTGCAAATGAGGTAGGATAAGAGAGGTAAGGCAATAAATAGGCCATGATGGCAAAGTAATTACAATATAGCAATGAAACACTGGAATGGTAGAATGTGCAGAGGATGAATGTGCAAGTTGAGATACTGGGGTGCAAAGGAGCAAGATAAATAAATAAATACAGTATGGGGATGAGGTAGATTGGATGGGCTATTTACAGATGAGCTATGTACAGGGGCAGTGATCAGTGAGCTGCTCTGACAGCTGGTGCTTAAAGCTAGTGAGGGAGATATGAGTCTCTAGCTTCAGATATTTTTGCAGTTCGTTCCAGTCATTGGCAGCAGAGAACTGGAAGGAAAGGCGGCCAAAGGACGAATTGGCTTTGGGGGTGACCAGTGAGAGAATTCCTGCTGGAGAGCTTGCATCAGGTGGGTGCTGCTATGGTGACCAGTGAGCTGAGATAAGGCAGGGATTTACGTAGCAGACTTAAAATAAATATATATATATATATTTATTCGTTACTTTACCAGGTAAGTTGACTGAGAACACGTTCTCATTTACAGCAACGGCCTGGGGAATAGTTACAGGGGAGAGGGACTTTTGTAAATGACCTGGAGCCAGTGGCTTGGCGACAGATATGAAGCGAGGGCCAGCCAACGAGATCATACAGGTCGCAGTGGTGGGTAGTATATGGGGCTTTGGTGACAAAACGGATAGCACTGTGATAGACTGCATCCAATTTGTTGAGTAGAGTGTTGGAGGCTATTTTGTAAATGACATCGCCGAAGTCGAGGATCGGTAGGATGGTAAGTTTTATATGGATAGGCCAGAGTGGCTTTAGACAAGTCTCTGATTGTCCTTGAGTGGCCCAGCCAGAGCCCGGACTTGAACCCGATCAAACATCTCTAGAGAGACCTGAAAATAGCTTTGCAGTGACGCTCCCCGTCCAACCTCACAGAGCTTGAGAGGATCTGCAGAGAAGAATGGGAGAAACACCCCAAATACAGGTGTACCAAGCTTGTAGCATCATACTCAAGAAGACTTGAGGCTGTAATCACTGCCAAAGGTTCTTCAACAAAGTACTGAGTAAAGGGTCTGTATACTTGCTAAAATTTCTAAAAACCTGGTTTTGCCATGTCGTTATGGGGTATTATGTGTAGATTGATGAGGGAAAAAACCCTGATTTAATACATTTTAGAATAAGGCTCACACATCATCCTCCCTCCTTTCCTCCCCACTTCCTCCATCCCCTCATCTTGGCATCAGGTGTTATGAGAAGACAAAGGGTTGTCATAGAAACTCAGCAACACCAGACAACAATTACATGTCTCCCCCAAAACAAACATTGCCAACCTATAACTCAAATCGATTGTAGCTTTGTGTTCTCACCAGGAAGAGAGGAAGAGAGTTGAGAGGAGAAAGGCTTTGAGATAGATGAGGGAGAGTAGAAAGAGAGAAGGAGAGATAATGAGACACAGGGAGAAAGAGAGAGGGAAATACTAAGGGGCAGAAAGAAAGAGAGTTGCTATAAAAGAGATGCTCGGTCAGCAGATGGACTCTGTGTGTGGTGGGCTGGAGATGAGGGTTGGTAGCCTGACAGTCCTGTCACTGTTGAACTGCCACCCCCACATAACCAGCGGCCCACCACACAGGGGGCACCAGACGGACAGACTGTCTGCTCTGGGGCCCAGAAGCGGACTTGGCATCCTTTCACTCCCTCCTCTCTACATTTTCCTCTTCTGTCTCTGCTGCTAAAGCCACTTTCTACCACTCTAAATTCCAAGCATTTGCCTCTAACCCTAGGAAGCTCTTTGCCACCTTCTCCTCCCTCCTGAATCCTCCTCCCCCTCCCCCCCCTCCTCCCTCTCTGCAGATGACTTCGTCAACAATTATGAAAAGAATGTCGACGACATCCGATCAAGACTAGTCATTCAACTGAGACTGCTCTTCTCTGTATCACGGAGGCGCTCCGCACTGCTAAAGCTAACTCTCTCTCCTCTGCTCTCATCCTTCTAGACCTATCGGCTGCCTTCGATACTGTGAACCATCAGATCCTCCTCTCCACCCTCTCCGAGTTGGGCATCACCCTGGCGCGGCCCACGCTAACATTGCGTCCCTACCTGACAGGTCGCTCCTACCAGGTGGCATGGCGAGAATCTGTCTCCTCACCACGCGCTCTCACCACTGGCGTCCCCCAGGGCTCTGTTCTAGGCCCTCTCCTATTCTCGCTATACACCAAGTCACTTGGCTCTGTCATAACCTCACATGGTCTCTCCTATCATTGCTATGCAGACACACACAATTAATCTTCTCCTTTCCCCCTTCTGATGACCAGGTGGCGAATCGCATCTCTGGCAGACATATCAGTGTGGATGACGGATCACCACCTCAAGCTGAACCTCGGCAAGACGGAGCTGCTCTTCCTAGGGGAAGGACTGCCCGTTCCATGATCTCGCCATCACGGTTGACAACTCCATTGTGTCCTCCTCCCAGAGCGCTAAGAATGTAGCGTGATCCTGGCTAACATTCCCTGTCGTTCTCAACTAACATCAAGGCGGTGGCCCGTTCCTGTAGGTTCATGCTCTACAACATCCGCAGAGTACGACCCTGCCTCACACAGGAAGCGGCGCAGGTCCTAATCCAGGCACTTGTCATCTCCCGTCTGGATTACTGCAACTCGCTGTTGGCTGGGCTCCCTGCCTGTGCCATTAAACCCCTACAACTCATCCAGAACGCCGCAGCCCGTCTGGTGTTCAACCTTCCCAAGTTCTCTCACGTCACCCCGCTCCTCCGCTCCCTCCACTGGCTTCCATTTCTTTCGCATCCGCTACAAGACCATGGTGCTTGCCACGGAGCTGTGAGGGGAACGGCACCTCTCAGTACCTCCAGGCTCTGATCAGGCCCTACACCCAAACAAGGGCACTGCGTTCATCCACCTCTGGCCTGCTCGCCTCCCTACCACTGGCTCTGCTCAGCCCAGTCAAAACTGTTTGCTCTCCCCCCCAATGGTGGAACAAACTCCCTCACGACGCCAGGACAGCGGAGTCAATCACCACCTTCCGGAGACACCTGAAACCCCACCTCTTTAAGGAATACCTAGGATAGGATAAAGTAATCCTTCTAACCCCCCCCCACCCTTCTTAAAAGATTTAGATGCACTATTGTAAAGTGGCTGTTCCACTAGATGTCATAAGGTGAACGCACCAATTTGTAAGTCGCTCTGGATAAGAGCGTTTGCTAAATGACTTAAATGTAAATGTAAATTCTGGCTATGATTCCCCGCTTCTCTTTCTCTCCCTCCTTCCCCCTCTTTCTCATTCTGGCTCTGATTCCCCGCTTCTCTTTCTCTCCCTCCTTCCCCCTCTTTCTCATTCTGGCTCTGATTCCCGCTTCTCTTCTCTCCTTCCCCTCTTTCTCATTCTGGCTCTGATTCCCCTTCTCTTTCTCTCCTCCTTCCCCCTCTTTCTCATTCTGGCTCTTCTTTCTCTCCCTCCTTCCCCCTCTTTCTCATTCTGATTCCCGCTTCTCTTTCTCTCCCTCCTTCCCCCCTCTTTCTCATTCTGGCTCTGATTCCCCGCTTCTCTTTCTCTCCCTCCTTCCCCCTCTTTCTCATTCTGGCTCTGATTCCCCGCTTCTCTTTCTCTCCCTCCTTCCCCCTCTTTCTCATTCTGGCTCTGATTCCCCGCTTCTCTTTCTCTCCCTCCTTCCCCCTCTTTCTCATTCTGGCTCTGATTCCCCTCTCTTTCTTCCCTCCTTCTCATTCTCTGATTCCCTTCTCTTTCCTCCCTCCTTCCCCCTCTTTCTCATTCTGGCTCTGATTCTCACCCCTTCTCTTTCTCTCCCTCCTTCCCCCTCTTTCTCATTCTGGCTCCCTGATTCCCCCTCTTTCTCATTCTGCTCTTTCTTTCTCTCCCTCCTTCCCCTCTTTCTCATTCTGGCTCTGATTCCCCCTTCTCTTTCTCTCCCTCCTTCCCCTCTTTCTCATTCTGGCTCTGATTCCCGCTTCTCTTTCTCTCCCTCCTTCCCCCTCTTTCTCATTCTGGCTCTGATTCCCCGCTTCTCTTTCTCTCCCTCCTTCCCCCTCTTTCTCATTCTGGCTCTGATTCTTCTCTTTCTCCCTCCTTCCCTCTTTCTCATTCTGGCTCTGATTCCCCGCTTCTCTTTCTCTCCCTCCTTCCCCTCTTTCTCATTCTGGCTCTGATTCCCCCTCTTTCTCTCCCTCCTTCCCCCTCTTTCTCATTCTGGCTCTGATTCCCCTTCTCTTTCTCTCCCTCCTTCCCCCTCTTTCTCATTCTGGCTCTGATTCCCCGCTTCTCTTTCTCTCTCCCTCCTTCCCCCTCTTTCTCATTCTGGCTCTGATTTCCCCCTTCTCTTTCTCTCCTCCTTCCCCTCTTTCTCATTCTGGCTCTGATTCCCCCTTCTCTTTCTCTCCTCCTTCCCCCTCTTTCTCATTCTGGCTCTGATTCCTTCTCTTTTCTCCTCCTTCCCCCTCTTTCTCATTCTGGCTCTGATTCTCACCCCTTCTCTTTCTCTCCCTCCTTCCCCCTCTTTCTCATTCATTCTGATTCCTTCTCTTTCTCTCCCTCCTTCCCCTCTTTCTCATTCTGGCTCTGATTCCCCCGCTTCTCTTTCTCTCCCTCCTTCCCCCTCTTTCTCATTCTGGCTCTGATTCCCCCTCTTTCTCTCCCTCCTTCCCCTCTTTCTCATTCTGGCTCTGATTCCCCTTCTCTTTCTCTCCTCCTCCCCCCCTCATTCTGGCTCTGATTTCCCGCTTCTCTTTCTCTCCCTCCTTCCCCCTCTTTCTCATTCTGGCTCTGATTCTTTCTCATTCTGGCTCTGATTCTCACCCCCCTTTTCTCTCCTTCCTTCCCCCCTTTCTCATTCTGGCTCTTCTTTCTCTCCCTCCTTCCCCCTCTTTCTCATTCTGGCTCTGATTTCCCCCTTCTCTTTCATTCTCCCTCCTTCCCCCTCTTTCTCATTCTGGCTCTGATTCCTGATTCTTTCTTTCTCCCTCCTTCCCCCTCTTTCTCATTCTGGCTCTGATTCCCCCGCTTCTCTTTCTCTCCCTCCTTCCCCCTCTTTCTCATTCTGGCTCTGATTCCCCGCTTCTCTTTCTCTCCCTCCTTCCCCCTCTTTCTCATTCTGGCTCTGATTCCCCTTCTCTTTCTCTCCCTCCTGCCACCTCTTTCTCATTCTGGCTCTGATTCCCCCCTCCTTCCCCCTCTTTCTCATTCTGGCTCTGATTCTCACCCCCCCCTTCTCTTTCTCTCCCTCCTTCTTTCTCATTCCCCTCTTTCTCATTCTGGCTCTGATTCCCCTTCTCTTTCTCTCCCTCCTTTCCCCTCTTTCTCATTCTGGCTCTGATTCCCCCGCTTCTCTTTCTCTCCCTCCTTCCCCCTCTTTCTCATTCTGGCTCTGATTCCCCCTTCTCTTTTCTCTCTTTTCTGGCTCTGATTCCCGCTTCTCTTTCTCCCTCCTTCCCCTCTTTCTCATTCTGGCTATGATTCCCCGCTTCTCTTTCTCTCCCTCCTGCCACCTCTTTCTCATTCTGGCTCTGATTCCCCCTTCTCTTTCTCTTCCTCCTTCCCCCTCTTTCTCATTCTGGCTCTGATTCTCACCCCTTCTCTTTCTCTCCCCCCTTTCTCATTCTGGCTCTTTCCCTCTCTTTCTCTCCCTCCTTCCCCCTCTTTCTCATTCTGGCTCTGATTCTCACCCCTTCTCTTTTCTCCTCCTTCCCCCTCTTTCTCATTCTGGCTCTGATTCCCGCTTCTCTTTCTCTCCCTCCTTCCCCCTCTTTCTCATTCTGGCTCTGATTCCCGCTTCTCTTTCTCTCCCTCCTTCCCCCTCTTTCTCATTCTGGCTCTGATTCCCCCTTCTCTTTCTCTCCCTCCTTCCCCCTCTTTCTCATTCTGGCTATGATTCTTCTCTTTCTCTCCCTCCTGCCACCTCTTTCTCATTCTGGCTCTGATTCCCCCTTCTCTCTTCCTCCTTCCCCCTCTTTCTCATTCTGGCTCTGATTCTCACCCCTTCTCTTTCTCTCCCTCCTTCCCCCTTTCTCATTCTGGCTCTGATTCCCCGCTGCTCTTTCTCTCCCTCCTTCCCCCTCTTTCTCATTCTGGCTCTGATTCCCCCGCTTCTCTTTCTCTCCCTCCTTCCCCCTCTTTCTCATTCTGGCTCTGATTCTCACCCCTTCTCTTTCTCTCCCTCCTTCCCCCTCTTTCTCATTCTGGCTCTGATTCTCACCCCTTCTCTTTCTCTCCCTCCTTCCCCCTCTTTCTCATTCTGGCTCTGATTCCCCCGCTTCTCTTTCTCTCCCTCCTTCCCCCTCTTTCTCATTCTGGCTCTGATTCTCCTTGTCCTCTCCCTCCTTCCCCCTCTTTCTCATTCTGGCTCTGATTTCTTTCTCCCTCCTTCTCTTTCTCATTCTGGCTCTGATTCCCCGCTTCTCTTTCTCTCCCTCCTTCCCCTCTTTCTCATTCTGGCTCTGATTCCCCCTTCTCTTTCTCCCTCTTCCCCTCTTTCTCATTCTGGCTCTGATTCTCCCCCTTCTCTTTCTCTCCCTCCTTCCCCCTCTTTCTCATTCTGGCTCTGATTCCCCCTTCTCTTTCTCTCCCTCCTTCCCCCTCTTTCTCATTCTGGCTCTGATTCTCATTCCGCTCTCTTTCTCTCTCCTCCTTCCCCCTCTTTCTCATTCTGGCTCTGATTCCCCCGCTTCTCTTTCTTCCCTCCTCTCTTTCTCATTCCTGCTTCTCTTTCTCTCCCTCCTTCCCCCTCTTTCTCATTCTGGCTCTGATTCCCCGCTTCTCTTTCTCTCCCTCCTTCCCCCTCTTTCTCATTCTGGCTCTGATTCTCTCTCCCCCTCCCATTCCTTCTCTTTCTCTATGATTCCCTTCTCTTTCTCTCCTCACCTCTTTCTCATTCTTCTGGCTCTGATTCCTCCTTCCCCCTTTCTCATTCTGGCTCTCACCCCTTCTCTTTCTCTCCTTCCCCCTTTCTCATTTCCCCTCTTTCTCATTCTCTCTGATTCCCCCTTCTCTTTCTCTCCCTCCTTCCCCCTCTTTCTCATTCTGGCTCTGATTCCCGCTCCCTCCTTTTCTCTCCCTCCTTCCCCCTCTTTCTCATTCTGGCTCTGATTCCCCACCTCTTTCTTTCTCTCCTTCTCTTCTTCCTCCTCTTTCTCATTCTGGCTCTGATTCTCACCCCTTCTCTTTCTTCTCCTTCCCCCTTTCTCATTCTGGCTCTGATTTTCTTTCTCTCCCTCCTTCCCCTCTTTCTCATTCTGGCTTTGATTTCCCCCCTCTTTCTCTCCCTCCTTCCCCCTCTTTCTCATTCTGGCTCTGATTCTCACCCCTTCTCTTTCTCTCCCTCCTTCCCCCTCTTTCTCATTCTTCTGGCTCTTTCTCATTCTGGCTCTGATTTCCCCGCTTCTCTTTCTCTCCCTCCTTCCCCCTCTTTCTCATTCTGGCTCTGATTCTCACCCCTTCTCTTTCTCTCCCTCCTTCCCCCTCTTTCTCATTCTGGCTCTGATTCCCCTTCTCTTTCTCTCCCTCCTTCCCCCTCTTTCTCATTCTGGCTCTGATTCCTCTCTTTCTCTCCCTCCTTCCCCCTCTTTCTCATTCTGGCTCTGATTCCCCCCTTCTCTTTCTCTCCCTCATTCCCCCTCTTTCTCATTCTGGCTCTGATTCTCACCCCTTCTCTTTCTCTCCCTCCTTTCTTTCTCATTCTGGCTCTGATTCCCCGCTTCTCTTTCTCTCCCTCCTTCCCCCTCTTTCTCATTCTGGCTCTGATTCTCCCCCTTCTCTTTCTCTCCCTCCTTCCCCTCTTTCTCATTCTGGCTCTGATTCCCCACCCCTTCTCTTTCTCTCCTCCTTCCCCCTCTTTCCCATTCTGGCTCTGATTCCCCGCTTCTCTTTCTCTCCCTCCTTCCCCCTCTTTCTCATTCTGGCTCTGATTCTTCTCTTTCTCTCCCTCCTTCCCCCTCTTTCTCATTCTGGCTCTGATTCTCACCCCTTCTCTTTCTCTCCCTCCTTCCCCCTCTTTCTCATTCTGGCTCTGATTCCCCTTCTCTTTCTCTCCCTCCTGCCACCTCTTTCTCATTCTGGCTCTGATTCCCCCTTCTCTTTCTCTTCCTCCTTCCCCTCTTTCTCATTCTGGCTCTGATTCTCACCCCTTCTCTTTCTCTCCCTCCTTCCCCCTCTTTCTCATTCTGGCTCTGATTCTCAACCCTTCTCTTTCTCTCCCTCCTTTCTTTCTCATTCTGGCTCTGATTCCCTTTCTCTTTCTCTCTTTCCTCCTTCCCCCTCTTTCTCATTCTGGCTCTCCCCTTCTCTTTCTCTCCCTCCTTCCCCCTCTTTCTCATTCTCTCTGATTCCCCCTTCTCTTTCTCTCCCTCCTTCCCCCTCTTTCTCATTCTGGCTCTGATTCCCCGCTTCTCTTTCTCTCCCTCCTTCCCCCTCTTTCTCATTCTGGCTCTGATTCCCCTCTTTCTCATTCTGGCTCTGATTCCCCCTTCTCTTTCTCTCCCTCCTTCCCCCCTCTTTCTCATTCTGGCTCTGATTCCCCCCTTCTCTTTCTCTCCCTCCTTCCCCCTCTTTCTCATTCTGGCTCTGATGATTCCCTTCTCTTTCTCTCCCTCTGCCACCTCTTTCTCATTCTGGCTCTGATTTCTCTCTTTCTCTTCCCCCTCTTTCTCATTCTGGCTCTGATTCTCACCCTTCTCTTTCTCTCCCTCCTTCCCCCTTTCTCATTCTGGCTCTGATTTCTCTTTCTCTCCCTCCTTCCCCCTCTTTCTCATTCTGGCTCTGATTCCCCGCTTCTCTTTCTCTCCCTCCTTCCCCCTCTTTCTCATTCTGGCTCTGATTCTCACCCCTTCTCTTTCTCTCCCTCCTTCCCCCTCTTTCTCATTCTGGCTCTGATTCCCCGCTTCTCTTTCTCTCCCTCCTTCCCCCTCTTTCTCATTCTGGCTCTGATTCCCCCGCTTCTCTTTCTCTCCCTCCTTCCCCCCTCTTTCTCATTCTGGCTCTGATTCCCCCTTCTCTTCTCTCCCTCCTTCCCCCTCTTTCCATTCTGGCTCTGATTCCCCGCTTCTCTTTCTCTCCCTCCTTCCCCTCTTTCTCATTCTGGCTCTGATTCCCGCTTCTCTTTCTCTCCCTCCCCCCCTCTTTCTCATTCTGGCTCTGATTCTCACCCCTTCTCTTTCTCTCCCTCCTTCCCCCTCTTTCTCATTCCCTCCCGCTTCTCTTTCCCCCTCTTTCTCATTTCTCTGACTCCCCCTTCTCTTTCTCTCCTCCTTCCCCCCTCTTTCTCATTCTGGCTCTGATTCCCCCTTCTCTTTCTCTCCCTCCTTCCCCCTCTTTCTCATTCTGGCTCTGATTCTCACCCCTTCTCTTTCTCTCCCTCCTTCCCCCTCTTTCCCATTCTGGCTCTGATTCCCTGCTTCTCTCTCCTCCCTCCTTCCCCTCTTTCCCATTCTGGCTCTGATTCCCCGCTTCTCTTTCTCTCCCTCCTTCCCCTCTTTCCCATTCTGGCTCTGATTCCCCCTTCTCTTCCCCTCCTCCTTGCCCCTCTTTCCAATTCTGGCTCTGATCCCCCCCTTCTCCTTCCCTCTCTTTCCCATTCTGGCTCTGATTCCCCCCTTTTCCCCCTCTCTTTCCCATTCTGGCTCTGATTCCCACCCCTTCTCTTTCCCTCCCTCCTTCCCATTCTGGCTCTGATGCCCCGCTTCTCTTTCTCTCCCTCCTTCCCCCTCTTTCTCATTCTGGCTCTGATGCCCCCGCTTCTCTTTCTCTCCCTCCTTCCCCCTCTTTCTCATTCTGGCTCTGATTCCCCGCTTCTCTTTCTCTCCCTCCTTCCCCTCTTTCTCATTCTGGCTCTGATTCCCCGCTTCTCTTTCTCTCCCTCCTTCCCCCTCTTTCTCATTCTGGCTCTGATTCCCCCGCTTCTCTTTCTCTCCCTCCTTCCCCTCTTTCTCATTCTGGCTCTGATTCTCACCCCTTCTCTTTCTCTCCCTCCTTCCACCTCTTTCTCTTTCTGGCTCTGATTCCCGGCTTCTCTTTCTCTCCCTCCTTCCCCCTCTTTCTCATTCTGGCTCTGATTCCCCCGCTTCTCTTTCTCTCCCTCCTTCCCCCTCTTTCTCATTCTGGCTCTGATCCCCCCTCCCTCTCCTTCCCTCTCTTTCCCATTCTGGCTCTGATTCCCCCTTTTCCTTCCCTCTCTTTCCCATTCTGGCTCTGATTCCCACCCCTTCTCTTTCCTTCCCTCCTTCCCATTCTGGCTCTGATTCCCCCTTCTCTTTCCCTCTTTCTCATTCTGGCTCTGATTCCCCCTTCTCTTTCTCTCCCTCCTTCCCCTCTTTCTCATTCTGGCTCTGATTCTCACCCCTTCTCTTTCTCTCCCTCCTTCCCCCTCTTTCTCATTCTGGCTCTGATTCCCGCTTCTCTTTCTCTCCCTCCTTCCCCCTCTTTCTCATTCTGGCTCTGATTCTCTCTTTCTCTCCCTCCTTCCCCCTCTTTCTCATTCTGGCTCTGATTCCCCCTTCTCTTTCTCTCCCTCCTTCCCCCTCTTTCTCATTCTGGCTCTGATTCTCACCCCTTCTCTTTCTCTCCCTCCTTCCCCCTCTTTCCCATTCTGGCTCTGATTCCCGCTTCTCTTTCTCTCCCTCCTTCCCCCTCTTTCCCATTCTGGCTCTGATTCCCCCTTCTCTTCCCTCCCTCCTCCTTGCCCCTCTTTCCAATTCTGGCTCTGATCCCCCCCCCTTCTCCTTCCCTCTCTTTCCCATTCTGGCTCTGATTCCCCCTTTTCCTTCCTCTCTTTCCCATTCTGGCTCTGATTCTCACCCCTTCTCTTTCTCTCCCTCCTTCCCCCTCTTTCCCATTCTGGCTCTGATTCCCTGCTTCTCTCTCCCTCCCTCCTTCCCCCTCTTTCCCATTCTGGCTCTGATTCCCCCCGCTTCTCTTTCTCTCCCTCCTTCCCCCTCTTTCCCATTCTGGCTCTGATTCCCGCTTCTCTTCCCCTCCCTCCTTGCCCCTCTTTCCAATTCTGGCTCTGATCCCCCCTTCTCCTTCCCTCTCTTTCCCATTCTGGCTCTGATCCCCCCTTTTCCTTCCCTCTCTTTCCCATTCTGGCTCTGATTCCCACCCCTTCTCTTTCCCTCCCTCCTTCCCATTCTGGCTCTGATGCCCCCCTTCTCTTTCTCTCCCTCCTTCCCCCTCTTTCTCATTCTGGCTCTGATGCCCCCTTCTCTTTCTCTCCCTCCTTCCCCCTCTTTCTCATTCTGGCTCTGATTCCCCGCTTCTCTTTCTCTCCCTCCTTCCCCTCTTTCTCATTCTGGCTCTGATTCCCGCTTCTCTTTCTCTCCCTCCTTCCCCCTCTTTCTCATTCTGGCTCTGATTCCCCCTTCTCTTTCTCTCCCTCCTTCCCCTCTTTCTCATTCTGGCTCTGATTCTCACCCCTTCTCTTTCTCTCCCTCCTTCCACCTCTTTCTCTTTCTGGCTCTGATTCCCGGCTTCTCTTTCTCTCCCTCCTTCCCCCTCTTTCTCATTCTGGCTCTGATTCCCCCGCTTCTCTTTCTCTCCCTCCTTCCCCCTCTTTCTCATTCTGGCTCTGATCCCCCCTCCCTCTCCTTCCCTCTCTTTCCCATTCTGGCTCTGATTCCCCCCCTTTTCCTTCCCTCTCTTTCCCATTCTGGCTCTGATTCCCACCCCTTCTCTTTCCTTCCCTCCTTCCCATTCTGGCTCTGATTCCCCCTTCTCTTTCCCTCTTTCTCATTCTGGCTCTGATTCCCCCTTCTCTTTCTCTCCCTCCTTCCCCTCTTTCTCATTCTGGCTCTGATTCTCACCCCTTCTCTTTCTCTCCCTCCTTCCCCCTCTTTCTCATTCTGGCTCTGATTCCCCGCTTCTCTTTCTCTCCCTCCTTCCCCCTCTTTCTCATTCTGGCTCTGATTCCCCGCTTCTCTTTCTCTCCCTCCTTCCCCCTCTTTCTCATTCTGGCTCTGATTCCCCCGCTTCTCTTTCTCTCCCTCCTTCCCCCTCTTTCTCATTCTGGCTCTGATTCTCACCCCTTCTCTTTCTCTCCCTCCTTCCCCCTCTTTCTCATTCTGGCTCTGATTCCCCGCTTCTCTTTCTCTCCCTCCTTCCCCCTCTTTCCCATTCTGGCTCTGATTCCCCGCTTCTCTTCCCCTCCCTCCTTGCCCCTCTTTCCAATTCTGGCTCTGATCCCCCCCCCCTCTCCCCCTCTCTTTCCCATTCTGGCTCTGATTCCCCCCTTTTCCTTCCTCTCTTTCCCATTCTGGCTCTGATTCCCACCCCTTCTCTTTCCCTCCCTCCTTCCCATTCTGGCTCTGATCTTCTCTTTCTCTCCCTCCTTCCCTCTTTCTCATTCTGGCTCTGATTCTCACCCCTTCTCTTTCTCTCCCTCCTTCCACCTCTTTCTCATTCTGGCTCTGATTCCGGCTTCTCTTTCTCTCCCTCCTTCCCCCTCTTTCTCATTCTGGCTCTGATTCCCCGCTTCTCTTTCTCTCCCTCCTTCCCCTTTTCTCATTCTGGCTCTGATCCCCCTCCCTCTCCTTCCCTCTCTTTCCCATTCTGGCTCTGATTCCCCCCTTTTCCTTCCCTCTCTTTCCCATTCTGGCTCTGATTCCCACCCTTCTCTTTCCTTCCCTCCTTCCCATTCTGGCTCTGATTCCCCCCTTCTCTTTCCCTCTTTCCCATTCTGGCTCTGATTCCCACCCCTCTCCTTCCCCCCTCCTTCCCTCTTACCCATTCTGGCTCTGATTCCCCCCTTCTCTTTCCCTCCATCATTCCCTCCCTTTACCATTCTGGCTCTGATTCCCGCTTCCCTCTCCCTCCCTCCTTCCCCCTCTTTCCCATTCTGGCTCTGATTCCCCGCTTCTCTTTCTCTCCCTCCTTCCCCCTCTTTCCCATTCTGGCTCTGATTCCCCGCTTCTCTTCCCCTCCCTCCTTGCCCCTCTTTCCAATTCTGGCTCTGACCCCCCTTCTCCTTCCCTCTCTTTCCCATTCTGGCTCTGATTCCCCCCCCTTTTCCTTCCCTCTCTTTCCCATTCTGGCTCTGATTCCCACCCCTTCTCTTTCCCTCCCTCCTTCCCATTCTGGCTCTGATTCCCCCTTCTCTTTCCCTCTTTCCCATTCTGGCTCTGATTCCCACCCCTCTCCTTCCCCCTCCTTCCCTCTTACCCATTCTGGCTCTGATTCCCCCTTCTCTTTCCCTCCATCATTCCCTTCCTTTACCATTCTGGCTCCGATGCCCCCTTCTCTTTCTCTCCCTCCTTCCCCCTCTTTCTCATTCTGGCTCTGATGCCCCAGCTTCTCTTTCTCTCCCTCCTTCCCCCTCTTTCTCATTCTGGCTCTGATTCCCCCTTCTCTTTCTCTCCCTCCTTCCCCCTCTTTCTCATTCTGGCTCTGATTCCCGCTTCTCTTTCTCTCCCTCCTTCCCCCTCTTTCTCATTCTGGCTCTGATTCCCCTTCTCTTTCTCTCCCTCTTTCTCATTCTGGCTCTGATGCCCCCTTCTCTTTCTCTCCCTCCTTCCCCCTCTTTCTCATTCTGGCTCTGATTCCTCCGCTTCTCTTTCTCTCCCTCCTTCCCCCTCTTTCCCATTGTGGCTCTGATTCCCCGCTTCTCTTCCCCTCCCTCCTTGCCCCTCTTTCCAATTCTGGCTCTGACCCCCCACCTTCTCCTTCCCTCTCTTTCCCATTCTGGCTCTGATTCCCCCCTTTTCCTTCCCTCTCTTTCCCATTCTGGCTCTGATTCCCACCCCTTCTCTTTCCCTCCCTCCTTCCCATTCTGGCTCTGATTCCCCCTTCTCTTTCCCTCTTTCCCATTCTGGCTCTGATTCCCACCCCTCTCCTTCCCCCTCCTTCCCTCTTACCCATTCTGGCTCTGAATCCCCCCTTTTCTTTCCCTCCATCATTCCCTTCCTTTACCATTCTGGCTCTGATGCCCCCGCTTCTCTTTCTCTCCCTCCTTCCCCCTCTTTCTCATTCTGGCTCTGATGCCCCCTTCTCTTTCTCTCCCTCCTTCCCCCTCTTTCTCATTCTGGCTCTGATTCCCCCTTCTCTTTCTCTCCCTCCTTCCCCCTCTTTCTCATTCTGGCTATGATTCCCCCTTCTCTTTCTCTCCCTCCTTCCCCCTCTTTCTCATTCTGGCTATGATTCCCTTCTCTTTCTCTCCCTCCTTCCCCCTCTTTCTCATTCTGGCTATGATTCCCCCTTCTCTTTCCCTCCCTCCTACCCTCTCTTTCCCATTCTGGCTCTGATTCACACCCCCTCTTTCCCTCCCTCCTTCCCATTCTGGCTCTGATCCCCCCCTTCTCTTTCTCTCCCTACTTCCCTCTTACCCATTCTGGCTCTGATTCCCCCCTTCTCTTTCCCTCCCTCTTCCCATTCTGGCTCTGAATCCCCCCCTTCTCTTTCCCTCCCTCTTTCCCATTCTGCCTCTGATTCCCACCCCTCTCTTTCCCTCCCTCTTTCCCATTCTGCCTCTGATTCCCACAACCTATCCAGCTGTGACGCACAGTGCCCATTAGCATATGGAACAAGAGATGTGTTTTAGTGTGCCCGTAAAGCTTGTATTAGGAAACATAAAAACTCATGTTTTTTCCCCCATTTCGTTTCATTTGATTAAAAACCAAGCATAGCCGCCGCCCCTCACAATGAAGGCATTTCTGGGTGGGCAACGACCAATGGGTGGGAATACCTTTGTTTTTCTTTCACATCCGTGGCATTAATAACACTAAAGATAATTACATCATTAATGATACTTAGATTTTTCTTAACAATGGCAATGCTAGCTATTCTCTCTTGGAATGTGTGTGGAACATATACTCTCTGATTACAACCTCATTGATGCATGGCAGGCACAAAATCCATAAGCAAAGTAGTACACTTTTTACTTAAACAGGCATATCTTTCTCATAAATCTATTTTATACTTATCTACACCTCTATTTGATTTCATTAAGAAAATTTGACCATCACGCTTACTAGCGCCAACTTCAAATTTCAGAACCTGCTAAAAGAGCCCGTTTCAAAATCCTACATAATTTTCATATTGAATTAAAATAATTCATAATGATCAATACAAATTCAGTCAACAACCCTTGAACTCTATGCCACAAAGGTTGTTTTTAAATTATGCAACTGACAGAGAGCCTAATTTGACATCCATCGAAAAAGACTCGTCCCACTCGTTTACTGGCCAACAACCTACGCAGTAACGATCAATTAGCCGATATAGCAACTATTTAAGATTTGTTGATTCAATTACATGAGAATATTAGTCACATGCACAGGGTACAGTGATATTCTTATGCTCCGAGCTCCAACAGGGCAGGTCAAAAGCAAAGACAAGTGAATGAAACAATAACAATAAATATACACATTTACAACTGTAGAAATGATAAATGTCCATTGGGGGTTGGGGGGCAGGGTTCTTGGGGGGAGCAGCCGGGGGAAATGAGAAGTGAGTGAAACAATAATGAATAAATATACACTACCGGTCAACAGTTTCAGAAAGCCTACAAGGTTTTTCTGTATTTTTACTATTCTACATTGTAGAATAATAGACGAAGACATCAGAACTACGAAATAATACAATCACGTAACCATAGTATTAAACAAAACAAAATATATCTTCAAATAGCCACCCTTTGCCTCGATGACAGCTTTTCACACAGCTTCATGAGGTAGTCAGTCTGGAATGCATTTCAATTAGCCATTGTGCCTTCTAAAAAGTTCATCTGTTGAATTTGTTTCCTTCTTCAAGCGTTTGAGCCAATCAGTTGTGTTGTGACAAGGTAGGGGTGGTATACAGAAGATAGCCCTATTTGGTAAAAGAGCAAGTCCATATTATGGCAAGAACAGTTCAAATAAGCAAAGAAAAATGACAGTCCATCATTACATCAAGACATGTTCGTCAATCAATACGGAACATTTCAAGAACATGGAACGTTTATTCTAGTGCAGTCGCAAAAACCATCAAGTGCTATGATGAAACTGGCTCTCATGAGGACCGCCACAGGAATGGAAGACCCAGAGTTACCTCTGCTGCAGAGGATAAGTTCATTAGTTACCAGCCTCAGAAATTGCAGCCCAAATAAATGCTTCACAGAGTTCAACAGACACATCTCAACATCAACTGTTCAGAGGAGACTGTGTGAATCAGGCATTCATGGTTGAATTGCTGCAAAGAAACCACAATTAAGGACACCAATAATAAGAAGAGACTTGCCGATTAATCTGACATTTTTTTATTTTTTTATAATGACATTTACAACAATACTGAATGAACACTTATTTTAACTTAATATAATACATCAATAAAATCAATTTAGCCTCAAATAAATAATGAAACATGTTCAATTTGGGTTAAATAATGCAAAAAACAAAGTGTTGAGAAGAAAATAAAAGTGAAATATGTGCCATGTAAGAAAGCTAACGTTTAAGTTCCTTGCTCAGAACATGAGAACATATGAAAGCTGGTGGTTCCTTTTAACCTCTCTGCGCACCGAACCCTTCGGGATGCAATTCGACAACATACGGTGATCGCTACATAAAGTCATATTAAACATTCATGAAAATACAAGTGTCTCACATGTTTCGAAAGCCTAGAGTCTTGCTAATCCAACTGCGTTGTCAGTTTTAAAAAAGGATTTACTGCGGAAGAATACGATGCGATTATCTGAGGATAGAGCCCCATAAAAAAACAACTATTTCAACCAGCACAGGCATAACAAAATCACAAACTGCAATAAAATAAATAGTTTACCTTTGACGATCTTCCTCTGTTTGCAATCCCAATGCTCATTGTTACACAATGAATGGTCTTTCGTTTGATAAAATTGATTTTTATAGCCTAACACGAAACATTTTGTGAACCGCTTGTGTTGTGAATTCCGTCTCATTCCATTTTCGACGACACATTCGATGTAAATACACACATTAAATGTGACTTTTCCAGTCATGTTTGGTTTCACTGCAATCAACTGGTTTGTCTGTAACACAACCAAACTTGATGGGTCATTTCGCGGGACGTATTGATTGAAAGAAACCGATTTGAAGACAACAAGTCATGACATCATTGTGCACCAATGATATGACCGCTGTTTCGTTGATTGACTGTATTTTAACCCAATGATCACTGATCGTCTTGAAATCTAGCTGGGTAGGTAGCCGGCAATATGTAATGTTTATGTTTTGGAAGACCAACCCATGTAGTAAACTCCGGCGTAAAGAGGGTCATTCGCCATTGAAGTTTCATACCGGAAGGAGCAACGCATGTTACGCACAGCGTTGTTTTGGTAAAGCGCATCTTCAGCTGTTTATATATCAATCAGTATGGTGACTAAGTCAGGGAAAGCTAAATCTAAGTCTAGATATACAGATGTACACACAATTTTAGAAGAAATTGATCGGGAAAGTGAGACAGAGAATGTTGGAGGATGATTCATTTAGCGATTCCCAAATGGGAGGAATATTTTTTGAACGGAGAGGACATTGTTTTGGACTGGTAAGTTCTTCTCATGCTAATGCCATTGTTTGAAATTAATAATATAAATTATTGTTTGCGTTTTTTAAAAAGCATGGAGGCGTCGCTGTGTTCTTTGCCAAATGAAGTCCCCCATCACCTGCACCACATGCTTGGTGACCCTCTGCTTCACAGCAGAAAGAGAGTGTTGTCTTTCAAATGAAATCAAGAATATACATATCCTTGGTTCTGAGCCTGAGCTACAGGCAGTTAGATTTGTGTATGTCTTCAGGCGGAAATTGAAAAAAGTAGGGGGGTAGCTGTAAGAGGTTTTAACATGAGTCTTCAATATTCCCAGGTAAGAAGTTTTAGGTTGTAGTTATTATAGGAATTATAGCTATACCATTTGTATTTCATTAACCTTTGACTATTGGATGTTCTTATAGGCACTTTAGTATTGCCAGTGTAACAGTATAGCTTCCGTCCCTCTCCTCGCTCCTCCCTGGGCTCGAAACAGGAACACATCGACAACAGCCACCCTCGAAGCAGCGTTACTCTTGCAGAGCAAGGGGAACAACCACTCCAAATCTCAGAGCGAGTGACGTTTGAAACGCTTTTAGCGCTCACCCCGCTAACTAGCTAGCCATTTCACATTGGTTACACCAGCCTAATCTCGGGAGTTGATAGGCTTGAAGTTATAAACAGCTGTCAGCGATTGGGTGCAGAGATGTAGCGGAGTCAGGCGCAGGACACAGGTTTTGAGCAACACAACGGAGTTTACTCAAAAAAAGTCAAGCAAAAATTCCAAATAGGAGCATACATACACACTAGTACAATCAACAACCACTAAAGACACCAACAATCACGGACAGAACAGAAATGTATGCCAGAGGGTTAAATAAGGAACACTGCCAGCTAGCCTACATAGTCAACAACGCAGCCTCTGCCAGCTAGCCTACTTCAGCAGTACTGTATCATTTTAATCATTTTAGTCAATAAGATTCTTGCTACGTAATCTTAACTTTCTGAACACTCGAGACGTGTAGTCCACTTGTCATTCCAATCTCCTTTGCATTAGCGTAGCCTCTTGTGTAGCCTGTCAACTATGTGTCTGTCTATCCCTGTTCTCTCCTCTCTGCACAGACCATACAAACGCTCCACACTGCGTGGCCGCGGCCACCCTAATCTGGTGGTCCCAGCGTGCACGACCTACTTGGAGTTCCAGGTCTCCGGTAGCCTCTGGAACTGCCAATCTGCGGCCAACAAGGCAGAGTTCATCTCAGCCTATGCCTCCCTCCAGTCCCTCGACTTCTTGGCACTGACGGAAACATGGATCACCACAGACAACACTGCTACTCCTACTGCCCTCTCTTCGTCTGCCCACGTGTTCTCGCACACCCCGAGAGCTTCTGGTCAGCGGGGTGGTGGCACCGGGATCCTCATCTCTCCCAAGTGGTCATTCTCTCTTTCTCCCCTTACCCATCTGTCTATCGCCTCCTTTGAATTCCATGCTGTCACAGTTACCAGCCCTTTCAAGCTTAACATCCTTATCATTTATCGCCCTCCAGGTTCCCTCGGAGAGTTCATCAATGAGCTTGATGCCTTGATAAGCTCCTTTCCTGAGGACGGCTCACCTCTCACAGTTCTGGGCGACTTTAACCTCCCCACGTCTACCTTTGACTCATTCCTCTCTGCCTCCTTCTTTCCACTCCTCTCCTCTTTTGACCTCACCCGCTCACCTTCCCCCCCCCTACTCACAAGGCAGGAAATACGCTCGACCTCATCTTTACTAGATGCTGTTCTTCCACTAACCTCATTGCAACTCCCCTCCAACTCTCCGACCACTACCTTGTATCCTTCTCCCTCTCGCTCTCATCCAACACTTCCCACACTGCCCCTACTCGGATGGTATCGCGCCGTCCCAACCTTCGCTCTCTCTCCCCCGCTACTCTCTCCTCTTCCATCCTATCATCTCTTCCCTCTGCTCAAACCTTCTCCAACCTATCTCCTGATTCTGCCTCCTTAACCCTCCTCTCCTCCCTTTCTGCATCCTTTGACTCTCTATGTCCCCTATCCTCCAGGCCGGCTCGGTCCTCCCCTCCCGCTCCGTGGCTCAACGACTCATTGCGAGCTCACAGAACAGGGCTCCGGGCAGCCGAGCGGAAATGGAGGAAAACTCGCCTCCCTGCGGACCTGACATCCTTTCACTCCCTCCTCTCTACATTTTCCTCTTCTCTCTCTGCTGCTAAAGCCACTTTCTACCACTCTAAATGCCAAGCATCTGCCTCTAACCCTAGGAAGCTCTTTGCAACGTTCTCCTCCCTCCTGAATCCTCCTCCCCCCCCCTCCTCCCTCTCTGCAGATGACTTCGTCAACCATTTTGAAAAGAAGGTCGACGACATCCGATCCTCGTTTGCTAAGTCAAACGACACCGCTGGTTCTGCTCACACTGCCCTACCCTGTGCTCTGACCTCTTTCTCCCCCTCTCTCCAGATGAAATCTCGCGTCTTGTGACGGCCGGCCGCCCAACAACCTGCCCGCTTGACCCTATCCCCTCCTCTCTTCTCCAGACCATTTCCGGAGACCTTCTCCCTTACCTCACCTCGCTCATCAACTCATCCCTGACCGCTGGCTACGTCCCTTCCGTCTTCAAGAGAGCGAGAGTTGCACCCCTTCTGAAAAAACCTACACTCGATCCCTCCGATGTCAACAACTACAGACCAGTATCCCTTCTTTCTTTTCTCTCCAAAACTCTTGAACGTGCCGTCCTTGGCCAGCTCTCCCGCTATCTCTCTCAGAATGACCTTCTTGATCCATATCAGTCAGGTTTCAAGACTAGTCATTCAACTGAGACTGCTCTTCTCTGTATCACGGAGGCGCTCCGCACTGCTAAAGCTAACTCTCTCTCCTCTGCTCTCATCCTTCTAGACCTATCGGCTGCCTTCGATACTGTGAACCATCAGATCCTCCTCTCCACCCTCTCCGAGTTGGGCATCTCCGGCGCGGCCCACGCTTGGATTGCGTCCTACCTGACAGGTCGCTCCTACCAGGTGGTGTGGCGAGAATCCGTCTCCACACCACGTGCTCTCACCACTGGTGTCCCCCAGGGCTCTGTTCTAGGCCCTCTCCTATTCTCGCTATACACCAAGTCACTTGGCTCTGTCATAACCTCACATGGTCTCTCCTATCATTGCTATGCAGACGACACACAATTAATCTTCTCCTTTCCCCCTTCTGATGACCAGGTGGCGAATCGCATCTCTGCATGTCTGGCAGACATATCAGTGTGGATGACGGATCACCACCTCAAGCTGAACCTCGGCAAGACGGAGCTGCTCTTCCTCCCGGGAAGGACTGCCCGTTCCATGATCTCGCCATCACGGTTGACAACTCCATTGTGTCCTCCTCCCAGAGCGCTAAGAACCTTGGCGTGATCCTGGACAACACCCTGTCGTTCTCAACTAACATCAAGGCGGTGGCCCGTTCCTGTAGGTTCATGCTCTACAACATCCGCAGAGTACGACCCTGCCTCACACAAGAAGCGGCGCAGGTCCTAATCCAGGCACTTGTCATCTCCCGTCTGGATTACTGCAACTCGCTGTTGGCTGGGCTCCCTGCCTGTGCCATTAAACCCCTACAACTCATCCAGAACGCCGCAGCCCGTCTGGTATTCAACCTTCCCAAGTTCTCTCACGTCACCCCGCTCCTCCGCTCTCTCCACTGGCTTCCAGTTGAAGCTCGCATCCGCTACAAGACCATGGTGCTTGCCTACGGAGCTGTGAGGGGAACGGCACCTCAGTACCTCCAGGCTCTGATCAGGCCCTACACCCAAACAAGGGCACTGCGTTCATCCACCTCTGGCCTGCTCGCCTCCCTACCACTGAGGAAGTACAGTTCCCGCTCAGCCCAGTCAAAACTGTTCGCTGCTCTGGCCCCCCAATGGTGGAACAAACTCCCTCACGACGCCAGGACAGCGGAGTCAATCACCACCTTCCGGAGACACCTGAAACCCCACCTCTTTAAGGAATACCTAGGATAGGATAAAGTAATCCCTCTCACCCCCCTTAAAAGATTTAGATGCACTACTGTTCCACTGGATGTCATAAGGTGAATGCACCAATTTGTAAGTCGCTCTGGATAAGAGCGTCTGCTAAATGACTTAAATGTAAATGTAAATGATATGGGAATTGAAACCAGGTGTGTGTAATACAGACAAAACAAAACATGGATCGGTGGTGACTAGAAAGCAGGTGACGTCGACCGCCGAACGCCACCCGAACAAGGAGAGGGGCCGGCTTCGGCGGAAGTCGTGACAACAGCTCAATGCTTGAAGTACAACGAAGAGCTACTTGCAAATCGCACAAAAGTGCTGTTTGAATGAATGCTTGGGAGCCTGCTGGTGCCTACCATCGCTCAGTCAGACTGCTCTATCAAATCATAGACTTAATTATAACATAATAACACACAGAAATACGAGCCTTAGGTCATTAATATGGTCGAAACCGGAAACTATCATCTCAAAAACAAGAAGTTTATTCTTTCAGTGAAATACGGAACCGTTCCGTATTTTAATTAAACGGGTGGCATCCATAAGTCTAAATATTCCTGTTACATTGCACAACCTTTAATGTTATGTCATAATTACGTAAAGTTCTGGCAAATTTGTTCGCAATGAGCCAGGCGGCCCAAACTGTTGCATATACACGGACTCTGCGTGCAATGAACGCAAGAGAAGTGACACAATTTCACCTGGTTAATATTGCCTGCTATCCTGGATTTCTTTAGGCTAAATATGCAGGTTTAAAAATATATACTTCTGTGTATTGATTTTAAGAAAGGCATTGATGTTTATGGTTAGGTACAGTCGTGCAACGATTGTGGGTTTTTTCGCAAATGCGCTTTTGTTCAATCATCCCCCGTTTGGCGATGTTGGCTGTCTTTGTTAGGAAGAAATAGTCTTCACACAGTTCGCAACCAGCCAGGCGTCCCAAACTGCTGCATATACCCTGACTTGGTTGCAAGAGAAGTGACACATTTTCCCTAGTTAAAATAAATTAATGTTAGCAGGCAATATTAACTAAATATGCAGGTTTAAAAATATATACTTGTGTATTGATTTTAAGAAAGGCATTGATGTTTATGGTTAGGTACACATTGGAGCAACGACAGTCCATTTTCATGAATGCGCATCGATTATATGCAACGCAGGACACGCTAGATAAACTAGTAATATCATCAACCATGTGTAGTTATAACTAGTGATTATGATTGATTAAGTTTAATGCTAGCTAGCAACTTACCTTGGCTTACTGCATTCGCGTAACAGGCAGTCTCCTCGTGGAGTGCAATGTAAAGCAGGTGGTTAGAGCGTTAGACTAGTTAACCGTAAGGTTGCAAGATTGAATCCCCGAGCTGACAAGGTAAAAATCTGTCGTTCTGCCCATGAACAAGTCAGTTAACCCACCGTTCCTGGCCGTCATTGAAAATGACAATGTGTTCTTAACTGACTTGCCTAGTTAAATAAAAAGGTGTAAAAAAAAATACAAAACATTTTTTTTTAAAGATCGGCCAAATCGGTGTCCAAAAATACCGATTTCCGATTGTTATGAAAACTTGAAATCGGCCGACGTCTATAAGTAACACGCCGTAGAAAGATGCAAAAAAAACGTGGAGCTAGCCAGTCGAGTGATGCTAGCTACCCTTTGATGTCATGACAACTAGAGCCTTGAGGGATAGGACGAGTTTCACTGTGGGGGAAAGTGAAGTCAGCTTGAGTTAAAAGGGAAAAAAGGGTGTCTGGGAGTAAGGGACCGTCTGAAAAGTGTGAGAAAGAAAAATAAACTGAAAATGTCTGCATTGATAGGAAATATAGGAACATTTGATGAATCTGTGGAACAATGGAGTTGTTGGAGTTCTTACACAGAACGTACCAAGTACTTTGTGTTGGCAAATGGAATAAAGGCAGAAGTCACCAAGCAGAGGAGTGTTGGTGCAAAGACTTGGTCTTAGACTGCAGAAGTTGTGGAAAAAGGGTCACATTGAACGTGCATATAAAATAAAAAGACACAATCAAACAAAAGTACTGAACAAAGGAAAAGCAACTTCAGGAAGCACAAAAGGAAAGTGCATAAAATGAAGCACACAGAGGATGAACAGAGTGATACCCTGTCTGAAGGGGAAGAATCTTTGCATGTTTTGTCCATTTCAGACAATGGATACGGGTACTGGGTGACACCGCTGCTGGATGGAAACGCAGTACGGATGCAAGTGGACACACTTCAGTGAGAGGAAGTGTGATTGTTACACTGGAGCTCAACAAACAGAAGGTAAAGATACCACGCACACGGCTGGAAAAGATCAAACTAAACTGGCAGGAAATTCACATTGCAAAAAGATTGCAAAAGAGGACACAAACCTACAAGGGATATTGAGGAAACAAGCGGATTTGTTCAAACGAGAACTTGGCAGTATGAAGGACATAAAACTTAAACTGACCGTGAAACCAGACAGCAAGCCAAAACGCTTCAAAGCTAGACCTGTCCCATACGCCATAAAACCAAAAGATTAAATTAAGCTGAACAGACTAGTGGAGTATTGGATCCCGTGGATGTTAGTGAAACAGACTAGTGGAGAGTGGAGAATTGGATCCAGTGAATGTTAGTGAAACAGACTATTGGAGAGTGGAGTATTGGATCCAGGGAATGTTAGTGGAACAGACTAGTGGAGAGTGGAGTATTGGATCCAGGGAATGTTAGTGAAACAGACTAGTGGAATATTGGATCCAGTGAATGTTAGTGAAACAGACTAGTGGAGAGTGGAGAATTGGATCCAGTGAATGTTAGTGAAACAGACTATTGGAGAGTGGAGTATTGGATCCAGTGATTGTTAGTGGAACAGACTAGTGGAGAGTGGAGTATTGGATCCAGGGAATGTTAGTGGAACAGACTAGTGGAGAGTGGAGTATTGGATCCAGGGAATGTTAGTGAAACAGACTAGTGGAATATTGGATCCAGTGAATGTTAGTGAAACAGACTAGTGGAGAGTGGAGAATTGGATCCAGTGAATGTTAGTGAAACAGACTATTGGAGAGTGGAGTATTGGATCCAGTGATTGTTAGTGGAACAGACTAGTGGAGAGTGGAGTATTGGATCCATGGAATGTTAGTGAAACAGACTAGTGGAGAGTGGAGTATTGGATCCATGGAATATTAGTGAAACAGACTAGTGGAGTATTGGATCCAGGGAATGTTAGTGAAACAGACTAGTGGAGAATTGGATCCAGTGATTATTAGTGAAACAGACTAGTGGAAAATTGGATCCAGTGAATATTAGTGAAACAGACTAGTGGAGAGTGGAGTATTGGATCCAGTGAATATTAGTGAAACAGACTAGTGGAGAATTGGATCCAGTGAATGTTAGTGAAACAGACTAGTGTAGAGTGGAGTATTGGATCAAGTGAATGTTAGTGAAACAGACTAGTGGAGAGCGGAGTATTGGATCCAGTGAATGTTAGTGAAACAGACTAGTGGAGTATTGGATCCAGTGAATGTTAGTGAAACAGACTAGTGGGGTATTGGATCCAGTGAATGTTAGTGAAACAGACTAGTGGAGTATTGGATCCGTGAATATTAGTGAAACAGACTAGTGGAGTATTGGATCCGTGAATATTAGTGAAACAGACTAGTGGAGAGTGGAGTATTAGATCCAGTGAATGTTAGTGAAACAGACTAGTGGAGTATTGGATCCCAGTGAATGTTAGTTAAAAAGACTAGTGGAGTTTTGGATCCAGTCAATGTTACTGAAACAGACTAGTGGAGAGTGGAGTATTGGATCCAGTGAATGTTAGTGAAACAGACTAGCGGAGAGTGGAGTATTGGATCCAGGGAATGTTATTGAAACAGAAAAGTGGAGAGTGGAGTATTGCATCCAGTGAATGTTAGTGAAACAGACGAGTGGAGTATTGGATCCGTGAATATTAGTGAAACAGACGAGTGGAGTATTGGATCCAGGGAATGTTACTGAAACAGACTAGTGGAGAGTGGAGTATTGGATCCAGTGAATGTTAGTGAAATAGACTAGTGGAGAGTGGAGAATTGGATCAAGTGAATGTTAGTGAAACAGACTAGTGGAGAGTGGAGTATTGGATTCCAGTGAATATTAGTGAAACAGACTAGTGGAGAATTGGATCCAGTGATTATTAGTGAAACAGACTAGTGGAAAATTGGATCCAGTGAATATTAGTGAAACAGACTAGTGGAGAGTGGAGTATTGGATCCAGTGAATATTAGTGAAACAGACTAGTGGAGAATTGGATCCAGTGAATGTTAGTGAAACAGACTAGTGTAGAGTGGAGTATTGGATCAAGTGAATGTTAGTGAAACAGACTAGTGGAGAGCGGAGTATTGGATCCAGTGAATGTTAGTGAAACAGACTAGTGGAGTATTGGATCCAGTGGATGTTAGTGAAACAGACTAGTGGGGTATTGGATCCAGTGAATGTTAGTGAAACAGACTAGTGGAGTATTGGATCCGTGAATATTAGTGAAACAGACTAGTGGAGTATTGGATCCGTGAATATTAGTGAAACAGACTAGTGGAGAGTGGAGTATTGGATCCAGTGAATGTTAGTGAAACAGACTAGTGGAAAGTGGAGTATTGGATCCAGGGAATATTAGTGAAACAGACTAGTGGAGTATTGGATCCAGTGAATGTTAGTTAAAAAGACTAGTGGAGTTTTGGATCCAGTCAATGTTACTGAAACAGACTAGTGGAGAGTGGAGTATTGGATCCAGTGAATGTTAGTTAAAAAGACTAGTGGAGTATTGGATCCAGTGAATGTTACTGAAACAGACTAGTGAAGAGTGGAGTATTGGATCCAGTGAATGTTAGTTTAAAGACTAGTGGAGTTTTGGATCCAGTCAATGTTACTGAAACAGACTAGTTAAGAGTGGAGTATTGGATCCAGTGAATGTTAGTGAAACAGACTAGTGGAGAGTGGAGTATTGGATCCAGGGAATGTTATTGAAACAGACTAGTGGAGAGTGGAGTATTGCATCCAGTGAATGTTAGTGAAACAGACTAGTGGAGAGTGGAGTATTAGATCCAGTGAATGTTAGTGAAACAACAGACAGTGAAGTTATCCAGTGAATATTAGTGAAACAGACTAGTGGAGGTGAAACAGACTAGTTAAGAGTGGAGTATTGGATCCAGTGAATGTTAGTGAAACAGACTAGTGGAATCCGTGAATATTGGAGTATTGGATCCAGTGAATGTTAGTGAAACAGACTAGTGGAGATCCAGTGGAGTATTGGATCCAGTGAATGTTAGTGAAACAGACTAGTGGAGAGTGGAAGTATTGAAACAGATCCAGTGGAATAAAAAGACTTAGTGAAACAGACAGACTAGTGGAGTATTGGATCCTAGTGAATATGTTATTGAAACAGACTAGTGGAGAAAGTGAATGTTAGTGAAACAGACTAGAGTGGAGTATTAGAGAGTGGAGTATTGGATCCAGGGAATGTTACTGAGACAGACTAGTGGAGAGTGGAGTATTGGATCCAGTGAATGTTAGTGAAATAGACTAGTGGAGAGTGGAGTATTGGATCCATGAATATTAGTGAAACAGACTAGTGGAGTATTGGATCCAGGGAAATTAGTGAAACAGACTAGTGAAGTATAGTATCCAGGGAATGTTACTGAAACAGACTAGTGGGGTATTGGATCCAGTGGATGTTAGTGAAACAGACTAGTGGAATATTGGATCCAGTGGATGTTAGTGAAACAGACTAGTGGGGTATTGGATCCAGTGAATGTTAGTGAAACAGACTAGTGGAGTATTGGATCCGTGAATATTAGTGAAACAGACGAGTGGAGTATTGGATCCAGGGAATGTTACTGAAACAGACTAGTGGAGAGTGGAGTATTGGATCCAGGGAATGTTAGTGAAACAGACTAGTGGAGAGTGGAGTATTGGATCCAGCGAATGTTAGTGAAACAGACTAGTGGAATATTGGATCCAGTGGATGTTAGTGAAACAGACTAGTGGGGTATTGGATCCAGTGAATGTTAGTGAAACAGACTAGTGGAGTATTGGATCCGTGAATATTAGTGAAACAGACGAGTGGAGTATTGGATCCAGGGAATGTTACTGAAACAGACTAGTGGAGAGTGGAGTATTTGATCCAGTGAATATTAGTGAAAAGGACTAGTGGAGTATTGGATCCGGTGAATGTTAGTGAAACAGACTAGTGGAGTATTGGATTCAGTGAAGGTTAGTGAAACAGACTAGTGGAGTATTGGATCCAGTGAATGTTAGTGAAACAGACTAGTGGAGAGTGGAGTATTGGATCCAGTGGATGTTAGTGAAACAGACTAGTGGAGAGTGGAGTATTGGTCCAGTGAATGTTAGTGAAACAGACTAGGGGAGAGTGGAGAATTGGATCCAGTGAATGTTAGTGAATGGAACCCGTTCTTCCAGTCATAAAGAAATATGGCTCACTCAGACTCGGTGGTGATTTCAAAGTCACCATTAACCCAGTCTTGACTGCTGAAAAAGATCTACTACCCCTCAATTGACTAACTCTTTTCTGGTTTAGCTGGAGGACAAAAGTTCAGTAAGATAGACATATGTCAGGCCTATCTACAGATGCATGTGAACCAAGAGTCACAAGAACTGTTGACCATAGTGACTCACAAAGGACTGTGCAGCATTCTGCAGCGATACGCTTAGAGGGACTGTCATTTGTTGTTCAACAGGACAATGACCCAATACACCTCCAGGCTGTTTAAGGGATATTTTATCAAGAGAGTGATGGAGTGCTGAATCAGATGACATGGTCTCCACAACCCCCCGACCTCAACCCAATTGAGATGGTTTGGGATGAGTCGGGCAGCTAACAAGCTAGCAGCTAACAAGTTCTCAGCATATGTGGAAACTCCTTCATTGTTGGAAAAACATTCCAGGTGAAGCTGGTTGAGAGAATGCCAAGAGTGTGCAAAGCTGTCATCAAGGCAAAGGGTGGCTATTTGAAGAATCTCACATATAAAATATGCACTAAAGTTCAAAAGTTTGGCATTGTAGCTGTCAATTTGTTGATGTAATCTGAAGAGATTTCACCCCATGATTCCTGAAGCACCTCCCACATGTTGGATTGGCTCAATAGGGTTGAGATCCGGTGACTGTGCTGGCCACTCCATTATAGACAGAATACCAGCTGACTACTTCTTCCCTAAATAGTTCTTGCATAGTTTGGAGCTGTGCTTTGGGCCATTATCCTGTTGTAGGAGGAAATTGGCTCCAATTAAGCGCCGTCCACAGGGTACGGCATGGCGTTGCAAAATGGAGTGATAGCCTTCTTTCTTCAAGATCCCCTTTACCCTGTTCAAATCTCTACACCTATGTAGATATTCCCTAAATAATCTGCCGTTTCCAGCTACAATAGTGATTTACAACATTAACAATGTCTACACTGCATTTCTGACCAATATCATGTCATTTTAATGGACAAAAAGAATTGTGCTTTTCTTTCAAAAACAAGGACATTTCTAAGTGACCCCAAACTTTTGAACGATAGTGTATATTTATTTGTTTAACAGTTCTTTGGTTAGTACATGATTCCATACGAGTTATTTCATAGACTTGATGTCTTCACTATTATTCTACAACGTACAGCCATGGCCAAAAGCATTGAGAATGACACAAATATTAATTTTCACAAAGTCTGCTGCCTCAGTTTGTATGATGGCAATAGGCATATACTCCCGAATATTATGAAGAGTGATCAGATGAATTGCAATTAATTGCAAAGTCCCTCTTTGCCATGCAAATGAACTGAATCCCCCAAAAACATTTCCATTGCATTTCAGCCCTGCAAGAAAAGTACCAGCTGACATCATGTCAGTGATTCTCTCGTTAACACGGGTGTGAGTGTTGACGAGGACAAGGCTGGAGATCACTCTGTCATGCTGATTGTGTTTGAAAAACAGACTGGTAGCTTCAAAAGGAGGGTGGTGCTTGGAATCATTGTTCTTCCTCTGTCGACCATGGTTACCTGCAAGGAAACACGTGCCGTCATCATTGCTTTGCACAAAAAGGGCTTCATAGGCAAGGATATTGCTGCCAGTAAGATTGCACCAAAATCAACCATTTATCAGATCATCAAGAACTTCAAAGAGAGCGGTTCAATTGTTGTGAAGAAGGCTTCAGGGTGCCCAAGAAAGTCCTGCAAGCGCCAGGACCATCTCCTAAAGTTGATTCAGCTGCGGGATCGGGGCACCACCAGTACAGACCTTGCTCAGGAATGGAATTAGGCAGGTGTGAGTGCATCTGCACGCACAGTGAGGCAAAGACTTTTGGAGGATGGCCTGGTGTCAAGAAGGGCAGCAAAGAAGCCACTTCTCTCCAGGAAAAACATCAGGACAGACTGATATTCTGCAAAAGGTACAGGGATTGGACTGCTGAGGACTGGGGTAAAGTCATTTTCTCTGATGAATCCCCTTTCCGATTGTGTGGGGCATCCGGAAAAGAAGCTTGTCCTGGAGAAGACAAGGTGAGCGCTACCATCAGCCCTGTGTCAAGCCAACAGTAAAGCATCCTGAGACCATTCATGTGTGGGGTTGCTTCTCAGCCAAGGGAGTGGGCTCACTCACAATTTTGCCTAAGAACACAGCCATGAATTAAGAATGGTACCAACACATCCTCCGAGAGCAACTTCTCCCAACCATCTAGGAAGAGTTTGGTGACGAACAATGCCCTTTCCAGCATGATGGAGCACCTTGCCATTAGGCAAGTGATAACTAAGTGGCTCGGGGAACAAAACATTGATATTTTGGGTCCATGGCCAGGAAACTCTCCAGACCTTAATCCCATTGAGAACTTGTGGTCAATCCTCAAGAGGCAAGTGGACAAACAAAAACCCACAAATTCTGAGAAACTCCAAGCATTTATTACGTAAGAATGGGCTTCCATCAGTCAGGATGTGGCCCAGAAGTTAATTGACAGCATGCCAGGACGGATTGCAGAGGTCTTGAAAAAGAAGGGTCAACACTGCAAATATTGACTCTTTGCATCAACTTCATGTAATTGTCAATAAAAGCCTTTGACACTTATGAAATGCTTGTAATTATACTTCAGTATTCCATAGAAACATCTGACAAAAATATCTAAAGACACTGAAGCAGCAAACTTTGTGGAAATTAATATTTGTGTCATTCTCAAAACTTTTGCCCACGACTGTAGATAACAGTAAAAAATTAAGAAAAACCCTTGAATGAGTGTTTTAAAACTTTTGACCGGTAGTGTACACTTGTTGGTCAGTTTATTAGGTACACCACCCCGTTTATTAGGTACACCACCCCGTGTATCGCTCCTACAGAGTCACGTGGCCGTGGATTGCTTCATAAAGCAGGCAGACATTCATCGAGGCATTCAGTTACTGTTCGATTAAACATTAGAATGGGTCAAATTAATGACCTAAACGACTTTAAGCGTGTTATGATCGTCGGTGCCAGGCACGCCAGATCCAGTATCTCAGAAACGGCTGCCCTCCTGGGCTTTTCATGCACGACAGTGTCTTGGGTTTTCCGAGAATGATGCAACAAACTAAAAATATCCAGTCATCGGCAGTCCTGTTGTTAATAACAGCTTGTTGATGAGAGAGGTCAAAGGAGAATGGCAAAATCGGGCAAGCTAACAAGCGGGCCACAAACAGACAAACAGCAGCGCAGTACAACAGTGGTTTGGGGAACGGCATCTTGGGATGCACAACCCGTCAATCCTTGTCACGGGTCGGCTATTACAGCAGACGTCCACACTAGATTGAACTCCTATCAGTTCAAAATAAGAAGCAGAGAATGATTTACATACATCCACCGTGGTGACCGTAAGCGCGTAACCTCGTTGCCCTCAGAGTTTCTCCTAAGCAACTCAGAGACGTTATGCTCAAAGCGGAAGAAAAAGTTATTTAGAAGCCCCAGATCGTTAAAAGTCCCTGCCACATTTGCCTCGTGTCCAACCCGCTGAATTGCTCGTCCACTTATCCCTTAATTCTTACAATGTCTTGCCATCTTGATTGATCTGCGTACTGTCGGTTGTATTTGTACTGTTTAACGATACAATTGTTCCCAGTCTCCTTGCCGTGTTTATCAGAAGCATCTGACTCCTTCAGTTTCCTAACAAGGCTGCCATCAATCCCCAATTTTTGATTTGGGTAAGTTTTGAAAGACATCATCTATATCACATTCTTTTATGAATCTGGTGACTGAGTCGGCATATTCAATGATGTTATGCCCTGGTATATATTCCAGTCCATGTGATCTAAACAGTCTTGGAGAATTGATTCTAAATTGGTCAAACGAATTTCGGAGTTAGACAGTCAATGTGTTGATAGTATTTGGGGGGTACGGACCTCAAATTACTTTTGTTAATGTCTACCCGCAACAATGAACACTGCCTCCAAGTATGCGGTCTCCAGATTGTTCACAGCCCAAAGAAGATCTTTGAGAGCATTTTTGGGTCAGCCTGGGGTGGGTTGTGCACAGCCGTGGCGATATTCCCTGAGAACTCTCTCGGAAAGTTAAAAGGATGACATTTGATGACCAAGTATTTCAAGTTGGGAGCGCAGAAGCTCGCAAGTTCCTGTACGTTTCCCCCATCGTGCCACTTGTTATTGTTAATAAAGCAGCTGTATACCCTACTGGTTGTATATAATCTGTTTGGATGTCTGAGGAAAGGAAATTATCAGAAAACCAGAGTATGTAGCAGAATCTGATGTCATTCTAGAAGGAGATCCTCGCTCTGAGTTTGTAAGTTTATTCACTAGTGATTCAACATCGAGTAGTATGCTCGGTAATGGAGGACCGGTCGCCAGGGTTCTCAATCTCACCGACACCCCTCCACATCTGCCTCTTCATCGGCATCTTCATTTCCTTCTCTCCGGTAGGACTCCAAGGCCATCGGGTGCGTCAACAAAGAGGCTGGACCATTGTTTCGCCATCTCTGGAAATTCGGGAATGATGGATGGATGGAGAGTACTCAGTGATTCATATTCCAATAGTTCTACCAGATGTATCAAGTAATGCAAGAAACAAACTGACTAAGAAAAGTTGAGACAGGATTGTATAAACCATGGCACGCTGAGTACTGGGAACACTCCGGATCTCCATTAGTCAACTGGTGTGTCAGTTACCATTCGTCCAACCAAAGGAAGTTAAACATTAACTAACCAGTCACGGGAGAGTTAGAGAAACAGAACAGTGCATAACTTATAACAAAGGGTCAGGAATTTTTCCTGACCATGTGACCTGACCAGGACAAACTCTGGGGACTAGTTATAAACTACAACAAGGGCCCAGGGCTATAGCCCTGGACAAACTCTGGGAACTAGTTATAAACTACAACAAGGGGCCAGGGTTATATTTATATTCCTGGTCAAACTCTGTGAACTAGTTATAAACTACAACAAGGGCCCAGGGTTAAAGTCCTGGTCAAACTCTGGGAACTAGTTATAAACTACAACAAGGGCCCAGGGCTATAGCCCTGCACAAACTCTGGGAACTAGTTATAAACTACAACAAGGGGCCAGGGTTATATTTATATTCCTGGTCAAACTCTGTGAACTAGTTATAAACTACAAGGGCCCAGGGTTAAAGTCCTGGTCAAACTCTGGGAACTAGTTATAAACTACAACAAGGGCACAGGGTTATATTCCTGGACGTGGACATGAGAAACTCATGAGTCCTGACCTTGCACATTGCCACAAGAATAACCTGCTCTTATAAGCTCTCTTATGCACTTTCCACTGTTTTAACGTCCATTCATTGTTACGTTTATGTTGTGTTGTGTGTTACTATATCAATGCTGTTCTCTTGGCCAGGGCTCATTTGAAAAAGAGATGTACATTTCAATGTGACTTCTCTTGTTAAATAAAGGATAAAAACTATTTTAAAAATGAAGCAAATCCACTCTGGTTGACTCAGTAAAGCAACTAAGTAAGTTAAGCATCATATAAATTCAGCAAAAAAAGAAACATACTCTCACCGTCAACTGTGTTTATTTTCAGAAAACATAACATGTGTAAATATTTGTGTTAACATAACAAGATTCAACAACTGAGACATATACTGAACAAGTTCCCCAGACAACAGAAATGGAATAATGTGTCCCTGAACAAAGGGGGGGTAAAAATCAAAAGTAACAGTCAGTATCTGGTGTGGCCACCAGCAGCATTAAGTACTGCAGTGCATCTCCTCCTCGCGTACTGCACCAGATTTGCCAGTTCTTGCTGTGAAATGTTACCCCACTCTTCCCCCAAGGCACCTGCAAGTTCCCGGACATTTCTGAGAGGAATGGCCCTAGCCCTGAACCCTCTGATCTAACAGGTCCCAGCCGTGCACAATGGGATTGAGATCCGGGCTCTTCGCTGGCCATGGCAGAACACCGACATTTCTGTCTTGCAGGAAAACACGCACAGAACGAGCAGTATGGCTGGTGCCATTGTCACGCTGGATGGTCATGTCAGGATGAGCCTGCAGGAAGGGTACCACATGAGGGAGGAGGATGTCTTCACTGTAACGCACAGTATTGAGATTGCCTGCAATGACAACAAGCTCAGTAGGATGATGATGTGACACACCGTCCCAGACCACCCTCCACTTCCAAATCGATCCCGCTCCAGAGAACAGGCCTTGGTGTAATGCTCATTCCTTCGACGATAAACGTGAATCTTAACGACCGTCACCCCCGGTGAGACAAAACCGCGACTCGTCAGTGACAAGCACTTTTTGCCAGTCCTGTCTTGTCCAGCGACGGTGGGTTTGTGCCCATAGTTTCCGGTGATGTCTGGTGAGGACCTGCCTTACAACAGGCCTACAAGTCCTCAGTCCAGCCTCTCTCAGCCTATTGCAAATAGTCTGAGCACTGATGGAGGGATTGTGCGTTCCTGGTGTAACTCGTGCAGTTCTTGTTGTCATCCTGTACCTGTCCCGCAGGTGTGATGTTCGGATGTACCAATCCTGTGCAGGTGTTGTTACACGTGGTCTGCCACTGCGAGGACGATCAGCTGTCCGTCCTGTCTCCCTGTAGTGCTGTTTTACATTTACATTTTACATTTAAGTCATTTAGCAGACGCTCTTATCCAGAGCGACTTACAAATTGTTTTAGGCATCTCACAGTACGGACATTGCAATGTATTGCCCTGGCCACATCTGCAGTCCTCATGCCTCCTTGCAGCATGCCTAAGGCACGTTCACGCAGATGAGGAGGGACCCTGGGCATCTTTCTTTTGGTGTTTTTCAGAGTCAGTAGTAAGGCCTCTTTAGTGTCCTAAGTTTTCATAACTGTGACCTTAATTGCCTACCGTCTGTAAGCTGTTAGTGTCTTCGACCGTTCCACATGTGCATGTTCATTAATTGTTTATGGTTCATTGAACAAGCATGGGAAACGGTGTTTAAACCCTTTACAATGAAGATCTATGAAGATATTTGGATTTTTACAATTTACCTTTGAAAGACAGGGTCCTGAAAAAGAGACGTTTCTTTTTTGCTGAGTTTATGGATTATTATGGATTAATATAATGTGTCAGTCATTTTGGACCATTATTTGTATTCACTGCTTATTTTAGTATACATTATATTTCCAGGGAGGGGGGATAAGGACAAACAGCCTCATTCTCATGACACACACACACTCCATCATTACCAAACGTATAACCCAATGTGCACACAAGGGGCGCACAAACAATTTAGACAACAGGGATCTTGATCCAGGAGAGGATTGAATGTCTCTGTTGTAACCAAGAAGCTTGATCTTGACATCTAGACACTTAGCAAACCAAATGCATAGCGGGAGCCCTGATCTGATATCATTTATTTGACACATTTTAGATTTCTTATAGTTATACTTAACTTATAGTTAAAAGAATGCCCCCCCGGTATACAGTATAAACGGCCCAAGCCTTAAACAAAACACACAACACGAACGCACACACACACTCCCCTCTAAATGCCTTGCTTCCATGCCATCACTAACTCCAATGTAAGTGCATATGATCAAGAAAATTAATCTAATTACTACCCAAGAGCATACTTTATATTTCTTTAGTAATGCTTTCCATTTCTTTAGTAATGCTTTCCATTTCTTTAGTAATGCTTTGGCTGAAGTTCACACACACACATACAGTGACGTTACATAGGGAAACAATCTTTCTCCTGCAAAATCTGTCCTGCAAAATTAGACCTCTCACTATGGCAAACAGCAGTTAGACATCATGAGGAGCATGCTCACACCCACACACACAGCAACGTTACATAGCTGAATATTATTCACAGAAATGGTTTTCTCTCATTGGTCTGAGACACTGTGTTGTAGCAACCAAACAACTGGTTCATATTAGAGAAGGTTTTCCAAGTATGTCTTATTGTTTTAGCAGTCATCATGATCTTTTGATTTATTAGAATTAGATTCCACAGTCTACTCCATCCAGACTAGCTCACTGTCCAAACGGATAGGTTACTGACTGATAGAATATCCAAATAGGACCCACGTGAACCAAAAGCTTCACTTCAACAACTGATTAACTTTATTATCACTTCTGAATAACTAGCTATATAACATATCAGAACACATTCAAATCAACAATATGTCTAATGGGGTAACAACATCAAACTGTCCATCTGGAGCAGGACCCTTTCACATCATGAGAACTGTCTTCTTCTTCTTTAAGGTTTAATGGCAGACTACACTTATTGGTGATTTGCCGCCACCTAAAGTACAATCCATTTTACTTTATGATACGATAGAACAAAATTGTGAAGAAGGAAAATTACCCTGCCAACTATTAGTCCTAACAAACAAAAAACACCACCTCATTCCACCATTTAACCCTCACTAATCCTACTCCAACAGTCTGGGAGGACACAAACTTCGAACATAAACTTTCATGTGCCTTAATAACAAACTTGTATGACATCTGTAAATACGAATACAATCTTTAAATTACGAGCCTAGTTGGTTTAGCCACAGAAAAAGTCACCAACTAGCCATGATTGGCTGAGATAATGAGTAGGTTGGACATGCCGAGAGATGCGTTTGGATTGGTCTGCCATATAGCACGCTTCTGTCTATTTGAGATTATCAGTATGTGTAGGTAATCCAGTCTAACATGGCTTTACATTTTTTTTATTGTGTAATAAAACTGCAAAAGTGTTTCTGGAGGACCGAGGAATCAGTGGAATTTGAGTATGATAGCTAAGGAGAACACACCTGTCTCCGGATTACATCTTCAAACAAAGGGCAAATATGGCATCCGGCAGATACATTCATCCATGAATTATGTATACGGGTAAGATAGTCTAGCTAGCTACATTTTTTAGATATTACACATTTCTAATTTTAACAGAAAGAGCAATTTGCCTGGCTAGCTATAGCCTAATGTTAGCTAGCTAACATTGAACCTGGTTGGTAAGCTATCTGCAGATTCATGCAGGGTAGTGACGTCATGAGTTGGGATTATGGTTCATTGTTTATCAAGCTAGCTAACTTTAGCTGGCTGGCTCGCTAGCTAACGTTTCGTGTATCTTATTATTCGTATCTCAGAGCTATTTGCTTGGCTAGCTATTGCCTAATGTTAGCTAGATAACATTGAACCTGGTTGTTTAGCTACCTGCAGATTCATGCAGGGTAGTGACGTCATGAGTTGTTATTATGGCTCATTGTTTACCTAGCTAGCTACAGTACATGTCTTAACAAAAGACTCCACTATGCAAGTAACCATCTCGGGTGCATTCGTAAATTCAGTCTGGCCATCTACTCCGATTTCAGAGCCCTCTCGTCTGAGTGTACCAGAGTGCAGAATAACTGATGAATTTACAAACGCTCAACTTCGGTTGAATATGGCCGGTGTCAGTAATTGTCGTCAAAAAAAACGTAATTACATTCTTTCCAGCAGCACAGTTACAGTCACCAATGTTCTGGATAACATGAAAACAGCCTAACCAGCTCTGCTAGGGTGAGTAAAATGGTCAGAGTGGGGTGTTCTCTCATTACGTGTCTGGAAGTAGGTAGCCAATGTTAGCAAGTTAGCTTGGGTGCTTGACTTCTGTTGTTAGTACAGAACGCTCGGATAGACCCTTAAAGAGGATGGGTGAGGCTGAAGCTTAAAAGGGTGTGAATGATGCCGAATGGGTGTAGACAAAGAAGGGCTCTCCAGTTGTAGTACCAAAACATTCAAAGGCCCTTTTCTCAAAAGTGAGTTTACAAGTTTATCAACTTTCAAAGCAAAATGACTTTCCCTGTAATGTATGATATATGATTTTGTAGCTCAGTCTCTCCTTTTATCCAATGTAAAAAACACAATTTCAAATGTTGCTACATAAGTCTGATTTGAGCTGGTTGGTCACATATTCTTCCCACCACTCTCTATTGGTCCTCAGGATCCCTCACCCTGTACCCATCTTCCTCTAACACTCCCTTCACTACTTCAGCATACAACACTTTCTGTACTAACCTGGCAACATAACCTGCCTTTCTTTCACCAGATATCTCCGATCTTTAGCCACATGGGTAACCCCACATCTAACACACACAATTTTCTCCATGGATACTACATATTTCTTTGTCTCATGCCCTCCTGCACACTACTCACATCTAAATAATCTTCCTCCTATACACTCCTGCAACATGACCATAAGCTTGGCACCTAAAACAGTAGTATTTTCGGAACAAAATATCTCATGGGATAACTGACATCCTAACTTGACCTTGTCGGGCAAAGACTCTGCATCAAAACTCAGCAAGACAGACAATGTCTTCACCACGCTCTCCACTGGGTCTGCATCGCACCAAACGGCGGGCTGCACTGACACATTTCCGCTGATCCACCTCAACAATTAATGACACCCCCGTTGCCACTCCTTTCAACAGCGCCCTGCTCCGGAGAGCAATTCACAGTTCTTGTCCCTAGTCGTGTGGTACAGCGTGCCCTCTGGACAGAAGAAACACAATAAATCCTCACAAGTTCACTTCCGAGTTACTTTCACCAACTTACCAGTTCCCAACCTCTTCTCCAACCAACCTGACACCACATATGGATCAGTCAGAATACAAGGATCCATTCTCTCCACAAATCTCACTCCCACTGGACCAGAACCATCCTGGTCATCACCAGGACAAGACTTGAACTCGTTGGTGCTCACCGCAGGTACTTCATCCTCATGTTCAATTTCTTTCTTGTAGCCCTTCCAAAAGTTCTGGGAGAAAACATTTTTCTCCTGTTTTTTCTTGTGCACCTTCTTATCCTTCATCAGACATTCCAGAAGGCTTGTGCCCCTCCCCTCCCCTCACCTCCCCTCACTCCATATTTAGTCATAATGTTCCACGTTCCTCCTTTTTTTCCTGTCAACTCAGCCCTTTTTACCGCCCAACTCAGCCCTGTCAATAAAGGCCCTTCTCCCTTCCAAACGCTCTCATGAGAGCTGTGCTGAAACAAAGCCATGGTTGTGATCAGAGGTCACTTACTGTGTTTGTTGTTCCCAGGGGCTGTAGCTGTGGTCCTGGCAGTCTCCTGGGGGTGGGCCTGTTTTGGAGGACGACCCCTTGATGACAGCTTTGCCAGCCGTGGGATACTGGGGATCTCCATGCTTGGGGACAGGAGAGGGAGATGAATATGTAGTTATGTAAACAATGTTTCAGTCAGACAAGGTCGTCTAAAGTTGACTAGTTGTACTAATCTGTAATCACAGTGTCATAACTATGATATGAAGTTTCAGGAACTTTGGTAGCCTAACTTACAAACGGTTCAATATTAGACACACATTAAACCTAACAAACATCTAATGAACATCAATTATTTTCCTTGCTAAAAGTATTCTTCTGCAATCCTCTCTCAACATCCAGTCAAATGATTTTTCCTGGATTGTTAAAGCTATCCAGATGGAGGCAAAGCCAACATGACCTTCCATGTTTCATTTAAAAATCAATACTTTCTCAAACATATGAACTGAACTCCATGGTAACATGCCACTTAGATGGGAGTGGAGTACAGTAGTACAGAGCCAATGTAATAAGTTAGTATTGTGTTGGAGAAGTCCGAGCATGGACTGAAATCAAGAATTGCATCGATATAGTAGGCTGGAATACCTCATCATTCCACTATCTAATGCATTTTGTTTATATTTAAAGACCCTTAAGTTTAGTGGGCTGGAGTGTAGCCTTCGTGCCTGGTTCATGTAGTCAGATGAATCAAGTCCAGGCTTCACCAAATGAACAACAAAGACAGAATGCAAAATGACATTTAATTAAATAGTTTGGGGAATGGCCTGGTCTCTGAGGGAAGATCTTCAGAGTCAGATGATGTACAGAATATCATGTTGATTCTGGCCATCATCACTCCAAAGCACACTGGTTAATGGCTGATGAAATATTGCCAGTGGAGGATCATCCTACTATTTAATAAATGTTTTATTTTACCCGGTAAGTTGACTGAGAACACGTTCTCATTTACAGCAACGACCTGGGGAATAGTTACAGGGGAGAGGAGAAGAATGAGCCAAATGTAAACTGGGGATTATTAGGTGACCGTGATGGTTTGAGGGCCAGATTGGGAATTTAGCCAGGACACCAAGGTTAACACCACTACTCTTACAATAAGTGCCATGGGATCTTTAATGACCTCAGAGAGTCAGGACACCCGTTTAACATCCCATCCAAAAGACAGCACCCTACACAGGGCAATGTCTCCCAATCACTGCCCTGGGGCATTGGAACATTTGAATATTCCATTGGAGGGCCAGTAGTGCCTCCTACTGGCCCTCCAACACCACATCCAGCAGCATCTGGTATCCCATCCAGGGACTGACCAGGACCAACCCTGCTTAGCTTCAGATGCAAGCCAGTAGTGGTATGCAGGGACGGTATATTGCTGGCAAAAAAGTTAATTGACTAAGTGAATTTCATACCAATTAAAATAGTGAAACATTGAAAAAGTTATGATAGACATACCCAATACGACTCAAAGCTGATAGAGACATACCCAAGACCACTCAGAGATGATAGAGACCTACAGTTCTACAATGAACTGACTCAGGGGTGTGAATACTTACGTAAGTTAGATATTTCTGTAAAATTTCTAAAAACAAGTTTTCACTTTGTCATTATGGGGTATTGTGTGTAGATGAGTGAGATACGAAAACTGTGTAATCCACTTTGAATTCAGGCTTTAACACAACATGTAGATTAAGTCAAGGCAATATATGTACAGTATCAGTCGAATTCAGACAACTACTCATTCCAGGGTTTTTCTTTATTAACTATTTTATACATTATAGATTAATAGTGAAGACATGAAGACTACGAAATAACACATATGGAGTCATGTACTAACACTTAAAAAAGTGTTAAACAATATATTTTATATTTGAGATTCTTCAAAAATAGCCACCCTTTGCCTAGATGACAGCTTTGCACACTCTAGACATTCTCTTAACCAGCTTCATGAGGAATGCTTTCCAACAGTCTTGAAGGAGTTCCCACATATTCTGAGCCCTTGTTGGCTGCTTTTCCTTCACTCTGCAGTATAACTCATCCCAAACCCCTCAGCTCCTAGCTGTGCCCTGGACACCATATGTGAATTGATTGCCCCTCATCTATCTTCAAAGTTCATTCTGTTATGTGACCTAAACTGGGATATGTTAACAAACACCCTGACAGTCCTACAAGCTAAGCTAAGATGCCCTCAATCGCACACAAATTATCAACAAATCCACCAGGTACAACCCTAAATCCGTAAACATGGGCACCCTCATAGATATTATCCTGACCAACTTGCCCTCCAAATACACCTCTGCTGCGTTCAATCAGGATCTCAGCGATCACTGCCTCATTGCCTGCATCCGCTATGGGTCCAAGGTCAAACGACCACCCCTCAACAGTCCTTTCTAACCGACCTGGCCCGGGTATCCTGAAAGGATATTGACCTCATCCCGTCAGTCGAGGATGCCTGGTCATTCTTTAAAAGTAATTTCCTCAACATCTTACAGTGGGGCAAAAAAGTATTTAGTCAGCCACCAATTGCGCATGTTCTCCCACTTAAAAAGATGAGAGAGGCCTGTAAATTTTCTTTGTAGGTACACTTCAACTATGACAGACAAAATAAGAAAAAAATCCAGAAAATCACATTGTAGGATTTTTTATGAATTTATTTGCAAATTATGGTGGAAAATAAGTATTTGGTCAATAACAAAAGTTTATCTCAATACTTTATTATAATACCCTTTTTGGCAATGACAGAGGTCAAACGTTTTCTGCAAGTCTTCTCAAGGTTTTCACACACTGTTGCTGATATTTTGGCCCATTCCTCCATGCAGATCTCCTCTAGAGCAGTGATGTTTTGGGGCTGTTGCTGGGCAACACGGACTTTCAACTCCCTCAAAATATTTTCTATGGGGTTGAGATCTGGAGACTGGCTAGGCCACTCCAGGACCTTGAAATGCTTCTTACGAAGCCACTTATCAGACACACCTGGGCGGTGTGTTTGGGAACATTGTCATGCTGAAAGACCCAGCCACGTTTCATCTTCAATGCCCTTGCTGATGGAAGGAGGTTTTCACTCAAAATCTCACGATACATGGCCCCATTCATTCTTTCCTTTACACGGATCAGTCGTCCTGGTCCCTTTGCAGAAAAACAGCCCCAAAGCATGATGTTTTCACCCCCATGCTTAGAACAACTCAGCATTCTTTGTCCTCCAAACACGACGAGTTGAGTTTTTACCAAAAAGTTATATTTTGGTTTCATCTGACCATATGACATTCTCCCAATGTTCTTCTGGATCATCCAAATGCTCTCTAGCAAACTTCAGACGGGCCTGGACATGTACTGGTTTAAGCAGGGGGACACGTCTGGCACTGCAGGATTTGAGTCCCTGGCGGCGTAGTGTGTTACTGATGGTAGGCTTTGTTACTTTGGTCCCAGCTCTCTGCAGGTCATTCACTAGGTCCCCCGTGTGGTTCTGGGATTTTTGCTCACCGTTCTTGTGATCATTTTGACCCCACGGGTTGAGATATTGCGTGGAGTCCCAGATCGAGGGAGATTATCAGTGGTCTTGTATGTCTTCCATTTCCTAATAATTGCTCCCACAGTTGATTTCTTCAAACCAAGCTGCTTACCTATTGCAGATTCAGTCTTCCCAGCCTGGTGCAGGTCTACAATTTTGTTTCTGGTGTCCTTTGACAGCTCTTTGGTCTTGGCCATAGTGGAGTTTGGAGTGTGACTGTTTGAGGTGGTGGACAGGTGTCTTTTATACTGATACCAAGTTCAAACAGGTGCCATTAATACAGGTAACGAGTGGAGGACAGAGGAGCCTCTTAAAGAAGAAGTTACAGGTCTGTGAGAGCCAGAAATCTTGCTTGTTTGTAGGTGACCAAATACTTATTTTCCACCATAATTTGCAAATAAATTCATTACAAATCCTACAATGTGATTTTCTGGATTTTTTTCTCTAAATTTGTCTGTCAGGGTTTAAGTGTACCTATGATGAAAATACAGGCCTCTCTCATCATTTTAAGTGTGAGAACTTGCACAATTGGTAGCTGACTAAATACTTTTTTGCCCCACTGTAAATAAGCATATCCCTTTCAAAAATGTTTGAAATAAGAACAGATATAGCCCCTGGTTCACTCCAGACCTGACTGCCCTCGACCAGTACAAAAACATCCTGTGGCGGACTGCACTAGCATCGAATAGTCCACGCGATATGCAACTTATCAGGGAAGTCAGGAACCAATTCACGCAGTCAGTTAGGAAAGCTAAGGCTAGCTTTTTCAAACAGAAATTTGCATCCTGTAGCTCTAACTCCAAAAAGTTTTGGGACACTGTAAATTCCATGGAGAATAAGAGCACTTCCTCCCAGCTGCCCACTGCACTGAGGCTAGGTAACACTGTCACCACCAATAAATACACAATAATCGAGAATTTCAATAAGCATTTCTCTACGGCTGGACATGCTTTCCTCCTGGCTACCCCAACCCCAGCCAACAGCTCCGCACCCCCCGCAACTACTTGCCCAAGCCTCCCCAGCTTCTCCTTCACCCAAATCCAGATAGCAGATGCAAAACTTGACCCGTACAAATCAGCTGGGCAAGACAACCTGGACCCTCTCTTTCTAAAATGATCCACCTCCATTGTTGCAACTCCTATTACCAGTCTGTTCAACCTCTCTTTCGTTTCGTCCGAGATCCCTAAAGATTGGAAAGCTTCCGCGGTCATCCCCCTCTTCAAAGCGGGTGACACTCTAGACCAAAACTGTTATAGACCTATATCCATCCTGCCCTGCCCTTTTAAAGTCTTCGGGAGCCAAGTCAAACAGATCACTGACCATTTCGAATCCCATCGTACCTTCTCCGCTGTGTAATCCGATTTCCGAGCTGGTCACGGTTGCACCTCAGCCACGCTCAAGGTACTAAACGATATCATACCCACCATCGATAAAAGACACTACTGTGCAGCCATCTTCATCGACCTGGCCAAGGCTTTCGACTCTGTCAATCACCATATTCTTATCGGCAGACTCAATAGCCTTGGTTTCACAAATGACTGCCTCGCCGGTTCACCAGCTACTTCTAAGATAGAGTTCAGTGTCTCAAATCGGAGGGCCTGTTGTCCAGACCTCTGACAGTCTCTATGGGGTTACCACAGGGTTCAATTCTCGGGCCGACTCCTTTCTCAGTATATATCAATGATGTCGCTCTTGCTGCGGGTGATTCCCTGATCCACCTCCACGCAGACGACACCATTCTGTATACATCTGGCCCTTCTTTAGACACTGTGTTAACAAACCTCCAAACGAGCTTCAATCCCATACAACACTCCTTCCTTGGCCTCCAACTGCTCTTAAAATGCTAGTAAAACTAAATGCATGCTTTTCAACCGTTCGCTGCCCGCCCGACTAGCATCACTACTCTGGATGGTTCTGACTTAGAATATGTGGACAACTACAAATACCTAGGCGTCTAGCTAGACTGTAAACTCTCCTTCCAGACTCATATTAAACATCTCCAATCCAAAATTAAATCTAGAATTGGCTTCCTATTTCGCAACAGAGCCTCCTTCACTCACGCCGCCAAACATACCCAGTAAAACTGACTTCCCTACCGATCCTCGACTTTGAAGATGTCATTTACAAAATAGCCTCCAACACCCTACTCAGCAAACTGGATGCAGTTTATCACAGTGGCATCCGTTTTATCACCAAAGCCCCATATACCACCCCCCATTGCGACCTGTATGCTCTGGTCGGCTTGCACTCGCTACCCATTCGTCGCCAGACCCACTGGCTCCAGGTCATCTATAAATCTATGCTAGGTAAAGCACCGCCTTATCTCAGCTCACTGGTCACAATAACAACACCCACCCGTAGCATGCGCGCCAGCAGGTATATTTCACTGGTCATCCCCTAAGCCAACACCTCCTTTGGCCGCCTTTCCTTCCCGTTCTCTGCTGCCAATGACTGGAACAAATTGCAAAAATAGCTTAAGCTGGAGACTTATATTTCCCTCAATAACTTTAAACATCAGCTATCTGAGCAGCTAACCGATCGATGCAGCTGTACATAGCCCATCTGTAAATAGCCCATCCAATCTACATACTTCATCCCCATATTGTTTTTATTTACTTTTCTGCTCTTTTGCACACCAGTATTTCGACTTGCACATCATCATCTGCTCATCTATCACTCCAGTGTTAATTTGCTAAATTCTAACTACTTTGCTACTACGGCCTATTTATTGCCATACCTTCTCACGCCAGTAAATCACTGGGGCCAAGCTTTCTGCCATCCAGGACCTCTATACCAGGCGGTGTCAGAGGAAAGCCCTAAAAATTGTCAAACACTCCAGACACCCTAGTCATGGACTGTACTTTGTGCTAAAGCACAAGTCTAGGTCCAAAAGTCTTCTAAACAGCTTCTACCCCAAGCCATAAGACTCATGAACAGCTAATCAAATGGCTACCCAGAATATTTGCATTGCACCCCCCTTTTACACTGCTGCTACTCTCTGTTTATTATCTATGCATAGTCACTTTAATGCATACACTTTAATGAACACACTTCTATGCATAGTCACTCTACCTACAGTGCCTTGCGAAAGTATTCGGCCCCCTTGAACTTTGCGACCTTTTGCCACATTTCATGCTTCAAACATGAAGATATAAAACTGTATTTTTTGTGAAGAATCAACAACAAGTGGGACACAATCATGAAGTGGAACGACATTTATTGGATATTTCAAACTTTTTTAACAAATCAAAAACTGAAAAATTGGGCGTGCAAAATTATTAAGCCCCTTTACTTTCAGTGCAGCAAACTCTCTCCAGAAGTTCAGTGAGGATATCTGAATGATCCAATGTTGACCTAAATGACTAATGATGATAACTACAATCCACCTGTGTGTAATCAAGCCTCCGTATAAATGCACCTGCACTGTGATAGTCTCAGAGGTCCGTTAAAAGCGCAGAGAGCATCACGAAGAACAAGGAACACACCAGGCAGGTCCGAGATACTGTTGTGAAGAAGTTTAAAGCCGGATTTGCATACAAAAATATTTCCCAAGCTTTAAACATCCCAAGGAGCACTGTGCAAGCGATAATATTGAAATGGAAGGAGTATCAGACCACTGCAAATCTACCAAGACCTGGCCGTCCCTCTAAACTTTCAGCTCATACAAGGAGAATACTGATCAGAGATGCAGCCAAGAGGCCCATGATCACGCTGGATGATCTGCAGAGATCTACAGCTGAGGTGGGAGACTCTGTCCATAGGACAACAATCAGTCGTATATTGCACAAATCTGGCCTTTATGGAAGAGTGGCAAGAAGAAAGCCATTTCTTAAAGATATCCATAAAAAGTGTTGTTTAAAGTTTGCCACAAGCCACCTGGGAGACACACCAAACATGTGGAAGAAGGTGCTCTGGTCAGATGAAACCAAAATTGAACTTCTTGGCAACAATGCAAAACGTTATGTTTGGCGTAAAAGCAACACAGCTCATCACCCTGAACACACCATCCCCACTGTCAAACATGGTGGTGGCAGCATCATGGTTTGGGCCTGCTTTTCTTCAACAGGGACAGGGAAGATGGTTAAAATTGATGGGAAGATGGATGGAGCCAAATACAGGACCATTCTGGAAGAAAACCTGATGAAGTCTGCAAAAGACCTGAGACTGGGACGGAGATTTGTCTTCCAACAAGACAATGATCCAAAACATAAAGCGAAATCTACAATGGAATGGTTCAAAAATAAACATATCCAGGTGTTAGAATGGCCAAGTCAAAGTCCAGACCTGAATCCAATCGAGAATCTGTGGAAAGAACTGAAAACTGCTGTTCACAAATGCTCTCCATCCAACCTCACTGAGCTCAAGCTGTTTTGCAAGGAGGAATGGGAAAAAATGTCAGTCTCTCGATGTGCAAAACTGATAGAGACATACCCCAAGCGACTTACAGCTGTAATCGCAGCAAAAGGTGGCGCTACAAAGTATTAACTTAAGGGGGCTGAATCATTTTGCACGCCCAATTTTTCAGTTTTTGATTCTTTAAAAAAGTTTGAAATATCCAATAAATGTTGTTCCACTTCATGATTGTGTCCCACTTGTTGTTGATTCTTCACAAAAAAATACAGTTTTATATCTTTATGTTTGAAGCCTGAAATGTGGCAAAAGGTCGCAAAGTTCAAGGGGGCCGAATACTTTCGCAAGGCACTGTACATGTACATATTACCTCCATTTTTAACTCATCTATTCTTTACTTAACACGTATTTTTAATAAAACTGCGTTGTTGGTTAAGGGCTTGTAAGTAAGAATTTCACTGTAATACCTGTTGTATTTGGCGCTTGTGACAAAATTCGATTTGATTTGTATATGTGGACAATGATAGATCCTTAGTGATGTGGACACAGAGAAACGTGAAGCTCACGGCCCGCTCCACTACAGCCCCGTCAATGTGAACGGGGGCGTGCTCGGTCCTCCTCACATTGAGGGAGAGGTTGTTGTCCTGGCACCACACTGCCAGGTCTCTGACCTCCTCCCTATAGGTTGTCTCATCGTTGTTGATCAGCCCTACCACCATCCTGTTGTCAGCAAACTTAATGATGGTCCTATTGTGTATTCATTCCGCCATTCGATTGCAAAATGTTACTTAAATGGAGCGAAAGGTGGAGGGACCTACGTGAATTTGTCAAATATAAACTCTTGTTTTAATAGAATATTTTGCAACTGTGTAGACTAATGATTACACCCCAGATTCTACGCTTAGTAGGGAGCAGGCTTTCATGACATGCACAGAAAATAATAGCAACTTAGATTTTTAAAGGTATGTGAGTCTAGAGCAAAATCATCCACCTGATTTATGCTACATAGCATGCTAAATGTGTCTGATCAGATATTAGCAAACTAATAGCTGAGCTGACAGAGACTCAGTGAAACAAAGTCACATGTATTGATTATCAGAGGGCTTTTAGTCGGGATATATCCTAGGCTACTAAGTGAGTGATGAGCAAAATAATCCCCTGTATTACTACAGTAGGCTAAATAGTTAGCTAACCTGCTAGCACAGAGTTCTGATAATAAAGACTAACATCATCAACACTCAATTTGGCTAACATTTTCACAAATATCTCAATATCAAAACGTTGATTTCATGAAAACTAAAATGTGACATTAATTGATTTATCATGACGAGTCCCCATGCTTGTCTCAAAGCAGAAAATGCTGTCCCAATCATGAACTGGTTGACCACACATGGCTAAAGTATAAAGCTTCAAGTATTTAAAAAGGTTGGATGACTTTGGGAGGTTCAGTAAGCAACCATATGATAAATGCCTTCAATGGCGTTAGCCTACTTTATTCCAATATTTTTGTCATTCAGTGATATTCATTCCACAGTGATTATTGATCGATCCATCTAGCTGTGGTTAAGAACACGTGCATACATCGTGGTAGGCTTTGCTAAGTGATGGGCGAACCGCCCTGCCTCGCAATGTTTAGAACTGGTAACAGCCTAGTAATGGCCACTGCCTAGAAACCATCATTATGAAGCATCAAGTCTCATGAGCGTGTTGCCTACGCCATACTTAGCTAGGACTAGTCCTACTTATGGTTGGTGGAACAGGTGTCAATTCTGACCCCAAAGTCGGACGTAGCATTTAAGACCAACTTCTGTACGCCCAACTGGTCTAAGATCAGCTAGATGCAGGCAAGTGTGTGCAAGGTAGTATTGAATGTGTCAATTTGTCACCTGGATTACCCCAATATGTCTCTTGACCTGTGTACCTACGTTATAAACTTTCATTTGTAGGCTAGGTTGTAGCAACCTCATGATGGGTATAGGGGAAATTAGAGTATCAATTAGTAGCCTATGCCTATCGATGTAACATTGAGCTGGGTGAATGGAATATGAACTAGTCATCCAATATGCTGTAATAGAAATAAGCACCGACCGCCACTGTTTCTGACAGTGACTAATTATGCTTAGTAAAATTGAATAGAGTTAGGCCTAACATCATGCTTTCTCAGCATAGTACGCATATATTCATGTCATTCCCCTAATGAATTACTACAGTAGACAAAGGGTCATTCATGTGGTGGCTGCGGTAACAATCTTTTAATTTAACCTTGTATGGTGGTACCGGAGCGCCAAGTCTAGGACCCCCTAGCCATAAGACTGCTTGACCCCCCCCCCCCCCCCATTTGTTTGTACACTGCTCCTACTCACTGTTTATTATCTATGCATAGTCACTACATCCCCACCTACATGTACAAATGACCTCAACCTGTACCCCCGCACACTGACTCTGTACCGGTACCCCCTGTATATAGCCTCCACATTGACTCTGTACCGGTACCCCCTGTATATAGCCTCCACATTGACTCTGTACCGGTACCCCCTGTATATAGCCTCCACATTGACTCTGTACCGGTACCCCCTGTATATAGCCTCCACATTGACTCTGTACTGGTACCCCCTGTATATAGCCTCCACACTGACTTGGTACCGGTACCCCCTGTATATAGCCTCCACACTGACTTGGTACTGGTACCCCCTGTATATAGCCTCCACACTGACTTGGTACTGGTACCCCCTGTATATAGCCTCCACACTGACTTGGTACCAGTACCCCCTGTATATAGCCTCCACACTGACTTGGTACCGGTACCCCCTGTATATAGCCTCCACACTGACTTGGTACCAGTACCCCCTGTATATAGCCTCCACACTGACTTGGTACCAGTACCCCCTGTATATAGCCTCCACACTGACTTGGTACCGGTACCCCCTGTATATAGCCTCCACACTGACTTGGTACCAGTACCCCCTGTATATAGCCTCCACACTGACTTGGTACCGACCGGTACCCCCTGTATATAGCCTCCACACTGACCTGGTACCGGTACCCCCTGTATATAGCCTCCACACTGACTTGGTACCAGTACCCCCTGTATATAGCCTCCACACTGACTTGGTACCAGTACCCCCTGTATATAGCCTCCACACTGACTTGGTACCAGTACCCCCTGTATATAGCCTCCACACTGACTTGGTACCAGTACCCCCTGTATATAGCCTCCACACTGACTTGGTACCAGTACCCCCTGTATATAGCCTCCACACTGACTTGGTACCAGTACCCCCTGTATATAGCCTCGTTATTGTTATGTTATTGTGTTACTTTTTATGATAATTTTTGACTTTAGTTTATTTGGTAAATGTTTTCTCATCTCTTCTTGAACTGCACTGTTGGTTAAGGGCTTGTAAGTAAGCATTTCACGTTAAGGTCTACACTTGTTGTATTCGGCGCATGTGACAAAGTTTGATTTGATTTGGAGTGGGTGGTTTCGGTTGTGTCGTGTTTACTTTTTTTTATGATAATCACAAAAATGTCTACTTGTGAAACTGATTTTCACACAGACATGCATGCAAACACACACATGTAACACACACCCAGGGAAGCCCTGGGCCCTGTGTATTACAAGGCAGTGGAGGTACATGGTTGTCCCACATATTTTACTCCTTCACATCTGTAAGGACACGTGGTGGAAATTCATCTCCATACAGGGCTGAGAGTTTGATACACTAGGCCAGACAGACAGAGAGCCAGAGAGACATTATGCACCTTCATAGTCCTAAGATATCTGTACCACTTTCTATTGTGTCTTGACTGACTGTCCTGTCAATAACATTGTTGGCACTAAAACAAATTCATTTTTGTTTACTAGTTTATTAATGTACCATAGTTGATTTTTGATTTGCAATAAAGTTTTCAATTCAACCAAACTAAAAATATATATTTCATATTCTATATTCACAGTACGGCTGGGCAATATGTCAAATAAATTATCACGATTTATATATATATATTATTCGATAACAATAATTATCACGATATTAATCAATTCATGTTTTAATGGTTTGATATCTTCTTCAGAATCAATAATGCCCCAAAAAAAACAAAGGCATTTATTTTGAAGATCCCACTCTTTGTCAATATAGTGGATAGTGAGGCTAATATAAGGCTCTGACGTGAGACTAGACCACAGATCTTTAGTAGTAGCAAAAAACTTCAAATCTGTCTTGAGCTGTTCCTCAACTTTTTCCCTACACTCGGGAATAGAGTTTAGGCAGTGCGGCGTGAGAGAAATGTCTGCAGCCAGGGAGCACGTACCTGGGAATAAATTAAATTGATAAGCCTCTTGAAACATTCCTTTTCGACTGTGCTAATTGGTAGCATGTCCTTAGCAATGCATAATAACATTTGTGATGCCTTTGTCTTTTCGATGTTTGCATAAACGCTGTCAGTGTTGACTGCTTCGGGCAAACATCACTAGATTGGCTGGTGCTTGAGGGGCGTTTATCAATACCGTGGAGCAAACTCAAACATCCCTAGATTGGCTGGTGATTGAGGGGCGTTCATCAATACTGTGGAGCAAACTCAAACATCCCTAGATTGGCTGGTGATTGAGGGGCGTTCATCAATACCGTGGCACAAACTCAAACATCCCTAGATTGGCTGGTGCTTGAGGGGCGTTCATCAATACTGTGGAGCAAACTCAAACATCCCTAGATTGGCTGGTGATTGAGGGGCGTTTATCAATACCGTGGCACAAACTCAAACATCCCTAGATTGGCTGGTGATTGAGGGGCGTTTATCAATACCGTGGCACAAACTCAAACTTCCCTAGATTGGCTGGTGATTGAGGGGCGTTTATCAATACCGTGGCACAAACTCAAACTTCCCTAGATTGGCTGGTGATTGAGGGGCGTTTATCAATACCGTGGCACAAACTCAAACATCCCTAGATTGGCTGGTGATTGAGGGCCGTTTATCAATACCGTGGCACAAACTCAAACATCCTGCATGTTCCAAAGAGTGATTTTGCTTCAGATGTTGAAAAAGGTTTGTCGTATTACCAGACTTCGTAGCCACCTGTCTACGGCACAATTTGCACCAAACATGGCTCTGCTCTTTACTGTTATGACCACCAGGGATACTTGTGGTGCACCTTGAACACACACATGTGAGGTGAACACACACCTGATCAAAGGGGAGAAGCCACACACACACAGATTCTGAGTTATGTGTATTACTGTTATACAACACCGTTACTGCTACGTTGCAACTATTATACTGCTACTTTAGTAGTATTGCCTACGTTTGATACCCTACTTTCCAATTCATGACAGTTAGAAACCAGGACAGCATACAGCTGGCTGCAACCAAAGCGGAAACCCAGAAGCCTACTATCGAATCAAATTAAAGCCGACAAGGGAATTAACAAAAGTAACAGCAGCAAAGTGAAAGAGTTGAGCTATTTGGGGAGTGTAACACTTACATGTTTGAAGGCTGCACAGGCACACAGTCGAACATCTAACACAACCTGCCATATTCACCTCTTGGTCCATGTGACATATCTGGGTGAACACGGCAGGTTGAGTTGCGTCTGTTTTACTCTAGATGGTTACATTGCGGCAACATTGTTTGCGTATGGGAATGTGCCACACTGGTGCATTTGAACGGTACTGGCCAATGTTTCCAGTGTTATTGATGAATATCATCGGGACGTTGTCTTCTAGAAGACCTACCTGGAATGTCGGAGTCCGGATGGGTGGCCCGGGTCACCCACGTACGGGTCAGGCCGTAGGGCTGCGCCTTTCCCGGTCTTACATGGCAATCACACCTGCAGTGTTGAGCGTCGGTGCAGGCGGACTGACAGTCGTCACCGTCGGTCCTTAGCCCCCTCTGTGAATCCGAGGAAAGAGGAGGAGAGGGCGATGAAGAAGAGAGAACGGGAGGAGGAAAAGGGAAATTCCTATTTAAATCCTAGAGACTTTCACCCTTTTTCAGCCTTCACTTGCCCCCCTCTCTCATATGCATGAATATGTCAACCACGAGGCACGTAGTCAACCTCAATCGTCTCGTTGGAAACTCAACGCGTATGAAATCAGCAGGCAGGAAAGATCGAGACGGCTCCGACTCCTTGAAGATAATATTTTAAATACAAGGTTTAATCTGGGCAGTGAAGCAAAATGGCGACTTTAATACGAAGGAGGAGTATAACAAATCATTGCGCTGGCGGGAGCTAAAGGGAGACACAAAAATATGTTTAGTGCAGTAATTTGCAATAGCTGCACGAGAGTTAGTTCGAGTAAAAGAAAACGAACCGGAGGAAAAAAGCAACGAAAAGATTCGACCTCGGTCGCGTTCGTTGCCGTCTGCAGTTCCTTACCTCGGGGTTTTTATACGGGTATTATCTTCTCTGCCGTGTACAGTAATATAGTAAGTTGGTTTATGCGCGTTTCCACTACCTTTGACAGTTGCAACTACAGCCTTCAGGCAACTTACAAACTCTCGCGTTATTATGAATGTTATCGAGCAAGTAATATTCGGGGGTTCTGCCTAATAAACCCGGTACAAACCTGACGGTATGATGCCGCTCATCCGAAGTAACGCCGTTCGGTCATGACGAAAAGGGGTTAAGGCTAAATTCTTAAAACCAGGCTTGATTAAGCGTTTTAATCTGGTACCCCTAATATTACTAAACATTCGGCTTTTATCGTTATGCGCAGTTTCAGGTAGCCAGTTGAACGCACAGCAAAAATAACCCCTCGATTGTAATGTGTTTTCGGGCTGTTTCGCGGGTTTCATCCAGTCCCCCCAAACCACTGCTAGGGTAGCGATCAAAACTTGCATAGTGATACTGGGACAAAATTGAATAGGCTTTTCAGCTCTTATCAGATCAATCAATTTGATATAGAATGTGAAATAAATTACGGGATGATATGAAGACTATTATGGTTGAGCATTGCCGAGGTGTCATTTTATTCCAAAAAAAAACAAATCAATTTCGAAAACCAAGGTCACCTGAAAGTTTCGCTTATTTTCCCCTTCTAATAAACGATTATTTATGATGATGATGATGATGATTATCATCGTCATTATTGTTATATTTCTGTCAGCAAGTTTCTGTATGAGCGGCTAAATGTTCCCCGTGTTACTCTGCTAATGATATTTAGGTCTAATGAATGTGGCCTGTAGGTCTACTTCTGTATCATAGCCACATGCAGTGGGCTCACACAACCAGAGGAGACTTCTCTCTCACAGTGTGATTGGTGTCAGGCAGCATGACCTAATCATCAGAAACAATGATGTAATCTGTGTACACTGGCTGTTCCCCCAAACCCCCAGAAGAGGGCAGGGTATACTTATTTCAGGGCTGGGCAATATCAGAGCCCAAGCAGGGTCATAGGTGTAAAATGTATACTACTTTCCACCACTCTTTGAAGTAGTTACTGACAGTGGTGGAAAAAGTACCCAATTGTCATACTTGAGTAAAAGTATAGATACCTCAATAGAAGGTGGGATATCCCTCCTAAATAGCTTGGGCTAATGTTCCTATCGACTCAGTAAGGCCAGCAGTCTAGTCTTTTTTAATTTATTTTTATTGGTATGTAACTGTTATGAAAGTTGTACAGTCAATTTAAACGCCACTTTAAACGTGTTCTTTACTCAAGTAAAAGTGAATGTCAGCCAGTAAAATACTACTTGAGTAAAAATCTAAAAGTATTTGGTTTTAAATATACTTAAGTATCAAAAGTAAATCATTTAACATTCCTTATATTAAGCAAAGCAGACAGCACCATTTTCTTGTTTTTAAAATGTACGGATAGCCAGGTTCACACTCCAACACTCTGAGATTGTTGTGTTCTCCACGTGTTCTCTTGATAAGTGTGTGAATTGGACTATTTTCCTGTCCTGCTAAGCATTCAAAATGTGGCGAGTACTTTTGGTTGTCAGGGAAAATATATGGAGTAAAAAGTACAATATTGTCTTTAGGAATGTAGTCAAGTAAAAATAAAAGTTGTCAAAAATATGAATATTAAAGTAAAGTACAGATACCCCAAAAATGACTTAAGTAGTACTTGAAAGTATTTTTACTGAAGTAGTACTTGAAAGTATTTTTACTTCAGTACTTCACACCACTGCGTACTGGTGAGACATGACTTGACAGTGAAAGCTATGTGGAGGAGCCCTTGCTTTCACCTGTCAAGTTATGTTAAATCAGGTAGGCCTGCTTCAAGGAAGGAATTATTAAGTATGCTGTTCTAATGTATTCCATCACCTTTCCTTCTCTGCTTCTCTTCTTCTGGACTGATTTGAAAGAGTTTGTAAAGTGAAAGTAACATGACCAAAAACCTGCCTCCTTTCATCTGTCATAGTCTCAGAGCTTTAGAGTGTGTAGCCACATTTCATTATTGCCAGCATTCTTAATTTGCTCTACGATTGTTGTCTACCCCATCACATATCTATGAAATATCCAGTAGGGATGTTGCCTCAATACTGGGTTGTGACACTTGTGAGACTAAGATATAGACAGGCCACAAGAGAAGCGACAGACAATTCAAATCTAGAATTGATTATTGGTTGGTATCTTTCAATCTATGAATCTTGTCAGTGAATGTAGTATTTCCTCAGCTCCTCTGACAGAGCGTTGTTCCATTATTCTTTTGTTTTGATATTGACGAGACATTTCCTAAAGCATACTGGAAATGTAACTCTCTTTCAAAGAATGAGTCATTTTGTTTACAGTTAAAGATCTTATCAGAGAAGCCTGTCTCGATTCTGCTCTTACTTATACTAACAAATGGTAAATGATTCAATTCTGAATTCGATGTCTTGCCATCATTACTGGTAAAATGCTAGTTCGGGAAAATATTTTCCAAGCAGATGGATATTATTGTTGATATTAACAGGCTGAGCAATAAACTTGACTTAAATGAAGATGAAAAAGCCAAGCTTGCTAAATGCCAATTTGGCCTGCACGACATATACCACGATAAGGTAAAGGGCACCTTCATCCGTTCAAAGGCCAAATGGACAAATGTGGAAAAAACATGATTTCTTTCATTTGGAGAAGTGTAGGCAGACTAGGAATAGTACTGCATCCATTTATGTAAATGACACCGTAATAGTTCTTATACCCAAACCAAAGAAGGGCTCTCTTTACCTGGACAATTGGAGACCAATCACATTGTTGGCAACTGACAATAAGTTACTAGCCCATGTCTATGCCAATAGGCTGAAACAAGACCTTGATGATATAATCAGTGAAACTCAATCAGCCTTCATTAAAGGAAGGAGTATTCATAACTGTATACTATTGGTATTGGATATTTTAGATTACAGCGAGTTAATGGAGGTGATGGCTTTATGTTGTTTTTAGATAGTTTTTAATGGATTTTGACACTTTAGAGCACAACTTTATATTTAGAACTCTACTTTTGGGTTTGGGGAGATTTTCTGTAAAGTGATAAATAAGGATGATGTATAATGATACTAGCAGTTCGGTGGCTATGAATAATGGATTGTCACGAATCCCGCCGAAGATGGTGCCTCTTCCTGTTCGGGCGGCGCTCGGCAGTCGTCGTCGCCGGCCTATTAGCTGCCATCGATTCCCTTTCCTTATGTTCTGTTAATTGGGTCTAATTGGGTACACCTGTTTTGAGTTAGTTTTGTTTATAGGCTATTTAAGTGCACTAGGCCCGCTGGGTATTGTGCGGGCTTGTTCTCTGTTTATTTGGTTTTGGTGTATTTAGTGTGATCGCTATTTTTCCGGACAGTTTTTGTCCTGTGTATTTTGGACGGGTTGTTTCATGCGCCCTTGTGTTTTGCATGTCCATGTCTCCGCTGTGGTTGGAATAAAAGATCCACGTACGGAATTACCTGCTCTCTGCGCTTGACTCCTCCACTCACCATTCATAGAGGTCGTAACACTCATTTCTCTATTGCTAGAGGAATTAGACAGGGTTGTCCAATCTCCCCTCTTTTATTTATTTTAGCCACAGATCACCAGCCATATTTCTTAACAAATCTGAGCATTTAAAAGGGATCCGTATTTTTGGTATAGATAAAAATATCAGTCAATTTGCAGATGATGCTGCCCTTTTCCTAAAGGGCTGCTATTCCCTTGGCTATTGACAGAATCAAGACATTTTCTATGGCCTCTGGGTTGACTCTCAACCTTAACAAATGTGATCTCATGCCAATTCATTTCTGTGACTCTGTCAACATTGCCTCCATACCAGTTAAAAAGGAAGTTAAATATTTAGGAATTGTTATCACTAAAAACATGTCAGATAGAGAATCTTTAAACATCGCTAATAGGATTAATTCCATAATTGTTTCATTAAGTCAGTGGCTGCAATGTGATATCTCAATTTTGGGTCGTATTATTTTATCCAAGACTGATGGTTTATCTAGAATAATTTACCCATCGGTCCCCTTTTTCTTTCTTCTTAATAACATAAAACAATTCTGTTATATTTAGATTTATTTGGAGGAATAAAATTTATATTAAATATTCAGACATTTCAATTAGTGAAAGACTATGATCGTGTAGGTTTACAGGCTATTCATTTTGAGTCATTAGTGGGTCATTTTAGAATTAAATGGTTGAAATCATGTCTAATCCTACCTCTATCATATCTCTAACAGTCTGTTTAATAAAATTGGTGGACTTGAACATTCCCAATGAAATGTGATTTCGACCCTCCAAGTTTCAGCAGCAAATTCAATTTTTCTGGAAAATAATAGTCTAGCACAATTGACCCATTGATTTGGAATAATAGAGCTATTCAATTTAATAGGAAATCCATTTTCAAATCCATTCCATTTGTTAGACAACACTGGGGAGTTTCTGCCGTTTGATGAGTTCATTGGTAAATTTCAGGTTAATATTACTCAGATATAATATATTAAGGTACCTCCTCCCAGAGCGCTAAGAACCTTGGCGTGATCCTGGACAACACCCTGTCGTTCTCAACTAACATCAAGGCGGTGGCCCGTTCTTGTAGGTTCATGCTCTACAACATCCGCAGAGTACGACCCTGCCTCACACAGGAAGCAGCGCAGGTCCTAATCCAGGCACTTGTCATCTCCCGTCTGGATTACTGCAACTCGCTGTTGGCTGGGCTCCCTGCCTGTGCCATTAAACCCCTACAACTCATCCAGAACGCTGCAGCCCGTCTGGTGTTCAACCTTCCCAAGTTCTCTCACGTCACCCCGCTCCTCCGCTCTCTCCACTGGCTTCCAGTTGAAGCTCGCATCCGCTACAAGACCATGGTGCTTGCCTACGGAGCTGTGAGGGGAACGGCACCTCAGTACCTCCAGGCTCTGAAGCGGCGCAGGTCCTAATCCAGGCACTCGTCATCTCCCGTCTGGATTACTGCAACTCGCTGTTGGCTGGGCTCCCTGCCTGTGCCATTAAACCCCTACAACTCATCCAGAACGCCGCAGCCCGTCTGGTGTTCAACCTTCCCAAGTTCTCTCACGTCACCCCGCTCCTCCGCTCTCTCCACTGGCTTCCAGTTGAAGCTCGCATCCGCTACAAGACCATGGTGCTTGCCTACGGAGCTGTGAGGGGAACGGCACCTCAGTACCTCCAGGCTCTGATCAGGCCCTACACCCAAACAAGGGCACTGCGTTCATCCACCTCTGGCCTGCTCGCCTCCCTACCACTGAGGAAGTACAGTTCCCGCGCAGCCCAGTCAAAACTGTTCGCTGCTCTGGCCCCCAATGGTGGAACAAACTCCCTCACGACGCCAGGACAGCGGAGTCAATCACCACCTTCCGGAGACACCTGAAACCTCACCTCTTTCAGGAATACCTAGGATAGGATAAAGTAATCCTTCTCACCCCCTCCCCCCTTAAAAGATTTAGATGCACTATTGTAAAGTGGCTGTTCCACTGGATGTCTTAAGGTGAACGCACCAATTTGTAAGTCGCTCTGGATAAGAGCGTCTGCTAAATGACTTAAATGTAAATGTAAAATGTAAGGTTTACAAAGCAACTCCATTTCCTTTACTTGGACTTATTAAGAACACTTTGTTATATTATGAAGTTGTTCCCACTTTTCCAAGTTTACAAATTAATGACTTGAACCTTTTGGCAATTTTCTTTAAAACAATAAGTGGATACGATTGACAGTTAATAAGGAAGACATTTTTGGTGGTTATAATTCAATATATTGCTATGGAAGTGACCAACCCATGCTATGGGTGGTGGGACACAATGCAAATAGTCTGGGTAGCTATTTGATTACCTGTTCAGGAGTCTTATCGCTTGGGGGTAAAAACTGTTGAGAAGCATTTTGGTCCTAGACTTGTCGCTCCGGTACCACTTGCCATACGGGAGCAGAGAGAACAGTCTATGACTGGGGTAGCTGAGGTCTTTGACAATATTTAGGGCCTTCCTCTGTCACCGCCTGGTGTAGAGGTCCTGAATGGCAGGCAGCTTAGCCCCAGTGATGTACTGGTCCGTACGCACTACCATCTGTAGTGCCTTGCGGTCGGAGGCTGAGCAGTTGCCGTACCAGGTAGTGATGCAACCAGTCAGGATGCTCTCGATGTTGCAGCTGTAGAACCTTTTGAGGATCTCAGGACCCATGCCAAATCTTTTTAGTTTCCCAAGGAGGAATAGGTTTTGTTGTGCCCTCTTCACAAGTGTCTTGGTGTGTTTGGACCATTCTAGTTTGTTGTTGATGTGGACACCGAGGAACTTGAAGCTCCAAACCTGCTCCACTACAGCCCCGTCGATGAGAATGGGGGCGTGCTAGGGTCCTCCTTTTCCTGTAGTCCACAATCATCTCCTTTGTCTTGATTACGTTGAGGGAGAGGTTGTTATTCTGGCACCACCCGCCCAGGTCTCTGACCTCTTCCCTATGGGCTGTTTCATCGTTGTCGTGATCAGGCCTTCCATTGTTGTGTTGTCTGCAAACTTAATGATGATGTTGGAGTCATGCCTGGCCATGCAGTTTTGGGTGAACAGGGAGTACAGGAGGGGACTGAGCACGCACCCCTGAGGGGCTCCAGTGTTGAGGATCAGCGTGGCAAATGTGTTGCTACCTACCCTCACCACCTGGGGACGGCCCGTCAGGAAGTCCAGGATCCAGTTGCAGAGGGAGGGTCCTTAGCTTAGTGATGAGCTTTGAGGGTACTATGGTGATGAATGCAGAGCTGTAGTCAATGAATAGCATTCTCACGTAGGTTTTATTTTTGTCCAGGTGGGAAAGGGCAGTGTGGAGTACAATAGAGATTGCATCATCTGTGGATCTGTTTGAAAGGTATGCAAATTGGAGTGTGTCTAGGGTTTCTGGGATAATGGTGTTAATGTGAGCCATTACCAGCCTTTCAAAGCACTTCATGGCTACAGATGTGAGTGCTACGGGTCTGTAGTAATTTAGGCAGGTTACCTTAGTGCTCATTAGCAGAAATTGTCAGTCCTCAATTTCAAACAAATGGGGATGTTTTACCCCATCCATCAATCTTCCTCCTCTCTTACGACATACAGGTAACTGCCAAAATAAAGGAAACACTTGAGTATACTAGGTATACAACGTATATTGAAAGCAGGTGCTTCCACACAAGTGTGGTTTCTCAGGTAATTAACCAATTAACATCCCATCATACTTAGTGTCATATACACAAATGCCCAGTTGTCCATTGTTTTAGGTTACCAGCTAGAAGAAGAGATCTCAGTGACTTTGAAAGAGGGGTCTCAAAGGAGCACAGGGGGTTTAAAGGGTGTGTGTGTGTGTGTGTCTCTCAGTCACCAGATCTCAGCCCAATAAAACCCTGGGAGATTCTAGAGTGGCGCCTTAGACTAGTGTTTTCCTCCACCATCAACACAACACCAAATGATGGAATCTCTCGTGGAAGAATGGTGTGGCATCCCTCCGATAGAGTTCCAGATACTTGTAGAATCCATGCCAAGGCACGTTGAAGCTGTTCTGGTGGCTCGTGGTGGCACAACGCCCTACTAAGACGCTAAATGTTGGTGTTTCCTTTATTTTGGCAGGTACCTGTATTAGACCACAGTGCTAAGTGATAGCTGTCAATCCATCACGCAGATGTAGAGGAGTGTCCCAGTATTTTAAGCTACCTCCTGCTGTTCCCCTGGTCTGGGTTATAATTCAGCCTAATGAATGGTTATGGCAGGCTCCTGGTTGACAGACCATAAATCCCTAATACAGGCATTGATTTACTCCTCCCTGTCTCTGCTGAGCACAAGCCTGGTTAATGGCTCATAAAAGCTGTCAGGTGGAGCCCTATAAGCCAACGTTTGAAAAAGACAGGCGTTGGAATAAGAAAGAGTGAAAAGGTGAGAGAGAAATGAATACACAATCACAGGTTAGAAACACTATCTCCCTACCTACCTGCTCCACAGCAATACGCTCTATCACCTCTACCTCTGCCCATGATGAGACCGTCACACTGTTGACCGGGCTTTGCTTACCATACAATCATCAACACGATAAGGATTTACATGTAATTAGGCAGGGAGATGCTTGGTATCACCTAGTAATTGTCTCCCAGCAGTAAACCATGCAGGCATGCAGACAGGATGGTGACAGGGGGAGCTGTTTGGTATTCACTTACCCATCCACTGAGTGACAGATAAAAGCACTGGTGCAAGGTGCCTTCGTCTGGATAGGATGTGATATCCCTCCCAGTCTCTGTTTTTCTCCCCCCACTTCCTCTCTGTTTCTTTTTTTGCTCTTCATCTATTATATATAGAATTTTGTACTTTTACCCCTTTTTCTCTCCAATATCCAATTGGTAGTTACAGTCTTGTCCCATCACTGCAACTCCCCTACGGACTTGGGAGAGGTGAAGGTTGAGAGCCATGCGTCCTCTGAAAAACAACCCTGCTCACTTAATCGGAAAGCCAGCCATACCAATGTGCTGGATGAAACACTGGCCAGCTGGCAACCGGGTCAGCTTGCAGGCACCCGGCCCAGCACAAGGAGTCGCTAGTGCGCAAAGGGACAAGGAAATCCCGGCCGGCCAAACCCACTCGTAACTCGGACGAAGCTGGGCAAATTGTGTGCCGCCTCATGGGTCTCCCGGTCACGGCCAGCCTGGGATCGAACCCGGTTCTGTATTGACGCCTGCGATGCAGTGCCTCTAAGACCGCTGCGCCACTCGGGAGCCCCATATCTCCATATATTTTTATAATTTTTTTTTTTTTTTTTAGATATCTTACTTATTCTATCCATTCTCCCTCTACCACTCTCCATCTCTCTCTTCCTCTTCTCTGTGTACATATCTCTCCCTTCCTCTTTTTTTCTGTCCCTCTCTGCTCTAGACACAGCACCTCTAACCGTTATGCATCCCTCATGCTTGTGGAGGGATAAAGGCAGAGAGAGACGAAGTCAGAAAGAAAGGGACAAGGAAGAGGGCAGGGGGTCAAAGAAACATGACCATATCCCGAGAACACCAGATAACAGGACAAGCATAAAACGTCATTGTTTGATATCATTTAAGACTCTAGATTTCAGGGAATGGCAGTTACAGTTTTCAAACATGCTAAATGCTCCAACTTCCTGAGGGGGAATTTGACTGACCCCCTCCGGACCTCCCCCTACTCAACATTAGGCCTACATCAGCATCACCTTATCAGAACATTTCCCTCATTAAAATGCAAATCAATATATAACATTTTTGACATGCGTTTTTCTGGATTTTTGTGTTGTAATTCTGTCTCTCACTGTTGAAATAAACCTACCATTAAAATTATAGACTGATCATTTCTTTGTCATTGGGCAAATGTACAAAATCAGCAGGGGATCAAATACTTTTTTCCCTCAGTGTATACAGTAAGTGAATTTGTGCCAATACTTTTGGTCTCTAAATGGGGGGACAAAAAAAGTGCTGTAATTTCTAAATGTAATTTCTAAATGAAAGCTGACAGTCTGCACTTTAACCTTATTGTATCATTTCAAATCCAAGTGCTGGGGTACAGAGCCAAAACAACCTCAAAATGTGTCACTGTCCCAGTCCTTTGTAGTTCACTGTATTTCTAGTTAGCTAAGAGGAGCAAATGACCAAGTAGCCATTCCTACTGAGGCATTCTTCATTTGCCTTTGGTTTTAACAATGTGTGTGTCGCACGCGTGCCGCCGTGGTAGCTGGCGCCGCGCTGAAGTGCTTATTCAAGGCAGTTCTGAGATAGCGTGGTGGGAGAAGGCTTCTACATAGGTAGTGTTTCTTCAGCCTCTTGCAGATGTCCTGTTGGGTCCACAGCACCGCTGGATGAGAGACGGTGTGTATACAGTATGTCTCAGACAGATAAAGTGAAGGTATGTATGACTGCAATCGTGTGACACTTAGATGATGATAAGCAATGGATGTTCTATTATTATGCATTACTTTATCTAAAAAAACACAAGATTCTTCATGTTCCATATCGCTTCTTAATATTTATATAGCAGGTAAATACATCTTTAAAACCCCTTTCCATAACATATCGAAAACAAAACAACATATCCATGATATGACAAAGTAAACAAACAAAGAATACAAGTGTCTGTACACGTCTACTGTATGCATTTCCAAAATCAAAAAACAAAAGTATAACAGTGTGTTTTCCATTTAACGGTTGTTTCATCATTCAGACAGTCAAAGTCAACTGAAGGGAGGGATAGAGGGAGGAGGAGTGGAGCAGAGGAGGTATGGAGAGAGTAGCCTCACAGAGTTAAGTAAACACAAGACTTCTAGGGAATGGAGCAGAGGAGGGGAGGAGGTATGGAGAGAGTAGCCCCACAGAGTTAAGTAAACACAAGACTTCTAGGGAATGGAGCAGAGGAGGGGAGGAGGTATGGAGAGAGTAGCCCCACAGAGTTAAGTAAACACAAGACTACTGGGGAATAGAGCAGAGGAGGTATGGAGAGAGTAGCCCCACAGAGTTAAGTAAACACAAGACTTCTGGGGAATGGAGCAGAGGAGGGGAGGAGGTATGGAGAGAGTAGCCCCACAGAGTTAAGTAAACACAAGACTTCTGGGGAATGGAGCAGAGGAGGGGAGGAGGTATGGAGAGAGTAGCCCCACAGAGTTAAGTAAACACAATACTTCTGGGGAATGGAGCAGAGGAGGGGAGGAGGTATGGAGAGAGTAGCCCCACAGAGTTAAGTAAACACAAGACTTCTGGGGAATAGAGCAGAGGAGGTATGGAGAGAGTAGCCCCACAGAGTTAAGTAAACACAAGACTTCTGGGGAATGGAGCAGAGGAGGGGAGGAGGTATGGAGAGAGTAGCCCCACAGAGTTAAGTAAACACAAGACTTCTGGGGAATGGAGCAGAGGAGGGGAGGAGGTATGGAGAGAGTAGCCCCACAGAGTTAAGTAAACACAAGACTTCTAGGGAATGGAGCAGAGGAGGGGAGGAGGTATGGAGAGAGTAGCCCCACAGAGTTAAGTAAACACAAGACTTCTAGGGAATGGAGCAGAGGAGGGGAGGAGGTATGGAGAGAGTAGCCCCACAGAGTTAAGTAAACACAAGATTTCTGGGGAATGGAGCAGAGGAGGGAAGGAGGTTTGGAGAGAGTAGCCCCACAGAGTTAAGTAAACACAAGACTTCTAGGGAATGGAGCAGAGGAGGGGAGGAGGTATGGAGAGAGTAGCCCCACAGAGTTAAGTAAACACAAGACTTCTAGGGAATGGAGCAGAGGAGGGGAGGAGGTATGGAGAAAGTAGCCCCACAGAGTTAAGTAAACACAAGACTTCTAGGGAATGGAGCAGAGGAGGGGAGGAGGTATGGAGAGAGTAGCCCAACAGAGTTAAGTAAACACAAGACTTCTAGGGAATGGAGCAGAGGAGGGGAGGAGGTATGGAGAGAGTAGCCCCACAGAGTTAAGTAAACACAAGACTTCTGGGGAATGGAGCAGAGGAGGGGAGGAGGTATGGAGAGAGTAGCCCCACAGAGTTAAGTAAACACAAGACTTCTAGGGAATGGAGCAGAGGAGGGGAGGAGGTATGGAGAGAGTAGCCCCACAGAGTTAAGTAAACACAAGACTTCTAGGGAATGGAGCAGAGGAGGGGAGGAGGTATGGAGAGAGTAGCCCCACAGAGTTAAGTAAACACAAGACTTCTAGGGAATGGAGCAGAGGAGGGGAGGAGGTATGGAGAGAGTAGCCCCACAGAGTTAAGTAAACACAAGACTTCTGGGGAATGGAGCAGAGGAGGGAGGAGGTATGGAGAGAGTAGCCCCACAGAGTTAAGTAAACACAAGACTTCTAGGGAATGGAGCAGAGGAGGGGAGGAGGTATGGAGAGAGTAGCCCCACAGAGTTAAGTAAACACAAGACTTCTAGGGAATGGAGCAGAGGAGGGGAGGAGGTATGGAGAGAGTAGCCCCACAGAGTTAAGTAAACACAAGACTTCTAGGGAATGGAGCAGAGGAGGGAGGAGGTATGGAGAGAGTAGCCCCACAGAGTTAAGTAAACACAAGACTTCTAGGGAATGGAGCAGAGGAGGGGAGGAGGTATGGAGAGAGTAGCCCCACAGAGTTAAGTAAACACAAGACTTCTAGGGAATGGAGCAGAGGAGGGGAGGAGGTATGGAGAGAGTAGCCCCACAGAGTTAAGTAAACACAAGACTTCTAGGGAATGGAGCAGAGGAGGGGAGGAGGTATGGAGAGAGTAGCCCCACAGAGTTAAGTAAACACAAGACTTCTAGGGAATTGAGCAGAGGAGGGGAGGAGGTATGGAGAGAGTAGCCCCACAGAGTTAAGTAAACACAAGACTTCTGGGGAATGGAGCAGAGGAGGTGAGGAGGTATGGAGAGAGTTGCCCCACAGAGTTTATAAACACAAGACTTCTGGGGAATAGAGCAGACCAGGCCAGGGTTTGGGGTTGGAGAGCAGCTAAATGAGATAAAATAGATAAGAAAAATGATTAGTTAGTTGTTGATTTTTGTTCATTTAAAGGTACAACCTAGATTCAAGCCAATGTTGAACATGTTACTACACCAACTGTTACACCCAATGACAAGTTTATGCGCATTAGCTTAGCTAGCCAACGTTGCCATGGCATCGCCTGTGTGATCGGGGATTTCTGCTGCCTATCTTCATACTGTACTGTCTTTGGTAGCCTGTTCCTCAGAACAGTTCAGTGCACAAGAAGACCTGCTCCCCTTTACCATAATTTCTGAAACGGGAAACTCAGTTTTCTGAGTGAAACAGAATCACATATATCGGCTTCTTTCTTCAAAGGATCCCAATTCACAGTCATGCTGGGTATCTGTTTACTAGTTAGTTTATGAAGCACAGGAACATTAGGCTGTCTGGATGTCTGCATTCACAGTGTGACATTAACAGTTCCACCTCTACAGTATATACCCTGCTGCATTTCAATGACACATTGAGTACTTGGGCTACCAGGTGTGTGGAACATATCTTAGTGATCAGTTACAGACAGACAGACAGACAGACAGACAGACAGACAGACAGACAGACAGACAGACAGACAGACAGACAGACAGACAGACAGACAGACAGACAGACAGACAGACAGACAGACAGACAGACAGACAGACAGACAGACAGACAGACAGACAGAGAGAGAGAGAGAGAGAGAGAGAGAGAGAGAGAGAGAGAGCGAGAGAGAGAGAGAAACTCCCATATCTACTGGGTGAAATTCCACAGTGTGCCATCACAGCAGCAAGATGTGTGACATGTTGCCACGAGAAAAGGGCAACCAGTGAAGAACAAACACCATTGTAAATACAACCCATATTTATGCTTATTTATTTTATCATGTGTCCTTTAACCATTTGTACATTGTTAAAACTCTGTGTATATATAATATGACGTTTGTAATGTCTTTGTTTTGAAACTTCTGTATGTGTAATATTTACTGTTAATTTTTATTGTTTATTTCACTTTATATATTCACTTTATATATTATCTACCTCACTTGCTTTGACAATGTTAACACATGTTTCCCATGCCAATAAAGCCCTTGAATTGAATTGAATTGACAGAGAAAACCAGCAGGATAGCCCTCAAGGACTAGCGTTTTGTACTCCTGATATTAGGGGAAAATACACTAAATATACGTAGGATAAATATTATTTTTACACAATAGAGTTGTGACTACAGTATACTATTACTGCATCATGGGAGATGTAGGCATTTGACTCATACTGCTAGAAAATAACCATTCCTTCTGGCCAGCTACACCCTGTACCGATGATGGCTTTATCAAATACAGCTATGGCAAAAACATTTACACTAAATCATAGCATGTTCTATCAATTCCCTCTGTTGATAAAACACTAAATGTATAGATAGATCTTCATTATATTCAGCTCTACAGATTATATTACTCTAGAACGTTCAAATATATATGTTTGTCATAGACATGGTTCATCGACAGTACAAAGAGATGATCTGGGAGGTGACATTCTGTACATCGTCATGACACAGCTTTATAGAAGAAAGGAAGAGAATATGCTTTGGGGAGAGGGTGCTCACGTAGGCAATGATGTACGCTATACTGTATGAATTAGATCTATCAAAACGATATACATATTCCAAAATGAAAATCCTGAGAAGAAAAGATACATTGTGAACAGGGTTGTGAGAATCATACAGAGACATTGACATTCGCTTTCCCATTTCCTTTCCACCCATCTTGGAATAAACCACCCACTGTAATCTACTACACTGATTGATCAGTAATAGTTCTCATCCACAATGAAAGAAGAGGCCAATAACCTCATGTAGTTATAATAATTTTGATTTGAACTTTGATTTGACAAATTGATTTGTCTACAATGTCAACGTCAGTTCATACATCTTTTCTCTATGTCACAGTCTGTGCTCCTTTATTCAGCAGTTCACTGTCTCTTTCTCTCCCACTCCGTCGCTCCTCGTTTAAACCAGTTTGGCCTTGTTGAATGGGAATCCTCCTTCAGTCTGTTTGTCATGTAGAAAATAGACTCTTCTCTCCCCCTCTTCCGTTCTCTCCCCTCTTCAGTTCTCTCCCCTCTTCAGTTCTCTCCCCTCTTCCGTTCTCTCCCCTCTTCAGTTCTCTCCCCTCTTCAGTTCTCTCCCCTCTTCAGTTCTCTCCCCTCTTCAGTTCTCTCCCCTCTTCCGTTCTCTCCCCTCTTCCGTTCTCTCCTCTCTTCAGTTCTCTCCCCTCTTCAGTTCGTTCTCTCCTCTCTTCCGTTCTCTCCCCTCTTCAGTTCTCTCCCCTCTTCAGTTCTCTCCTCTCTTCCGTTCTCTCCCCTCTTCCGTTCTCTCCTCTCTTCAGTTCTCTCCTCTCTTCAGTTCTCTCCTCTCTTCAGTTCTCTCCCCTCTTCAGTTCTCTCCTTTTACAGCCCAGTTCTGCTGTCACATATCTGGAGCGAGCAGGTCCTACCATAGCTACTGGTGACGTATTGTTTCAGCGGAGGAGAAAGGGATCGAGCTAAGAAAGGTTTCCGAAGGAGGCTGCAGGGAGAGAGAGAGATCGAGAGGCAAATTCATTATTTAGATATGGATAGAAGGAACAGTGGGGTTTGGGGTTAGATGGGCATCACTGGGTGTCTTTCACACCCTGATAGCCAATTCCAACACACACACCCAAATCCAGAACCCCTGCCTCCGTATTACCTCTCTTCAAACTCTGTCAACAACCTGGTTGCATTGAGAATTGTTTCTGAAAAAGGAGTCTGTAGAGTGTAACCTCAGGTTCAGGTAAAACCATTCTCAAACTCATTGACCTCTATGAACGGTTGATTTCTGTGACAACTACACTCTGCCTCAAATGACAACAAAGGACGCTGGGAAGACTTTATTTCCTATATGAGGAATAAAAAACTAAAAGGAAGACCTTTGGCATTTGAGTTATCCCTCCACTGATATGGAGAGAGTAACAGCCACCTGTCTCTAAGACATGGCCAAATCTAACATGGTATTGGAATGAAACACCCTGAGACAGACACAGGGAGAGACTGGGTTAGCAGGTAGAGACAGAAAGGCAGACGGGATTGAGGGGGTGTCTTGAGATTGTTCAGGTAAAGAGGTACTTTCTCTCTGATATAAACACATCAGAGACCAGGGAGAAGAGAGGAGAGAGCGAAAGCAGAGAGGCGGACAAAGTTGTTCCGGAGAAAATTTGTGTTTGAGTAAAAACTGTCATGTTCTTTTTTAATTGCTGAGCCTGTCATGCTTTCTGCCTCAGTGAATTTACATTTCACCTGCAGTTCTGTTGAGGGTGCAGACAGACAGGCAGCTCACGGAACTGTGAACAGAACTCCACTTGGACACGGAACATCAGAACATATGAGAATATGTTGCATTTTGGCACTTTTGCAACCCTTCATTCATATGATAAATTATTTATTGAATTCTCCATGTGGACTATATTAAAGGGCACTTCATTTAATATGATAAGGTTTTCAAATTCAATATTGGTGCACAATTTCTACTTAAAATATCAAAGGGATGCAAAAGACCCTCTTTTCATGGAATGACCCAATAGAAGTTCCAGGGGTCTGTGCTCAGGGTGATTACAGTGTTGTTGTGAGCGTCTGAACCCCCCACAGATAGATTCCTCTGCTGCTGCTGGAAGAGTCCAGAGGCTGGACTCCAGAAGCCATGGGGACGCAACCCCGAGGAAGAACATTGAATCAAACACACAACGTTTACTCAGTGCTTTTGTTTACAAACCTCTACCCATGCACACTTGGTGGTAAAGGTCTGGAGAGAAATTGAAGTTAAAAGCAGAGGGAAAAAGAAGGAAGACAGAAAAGGTGAGAGAAGCAGAACAGAGAGTGTGGCATACATTTAAAAAACACTGGAGGATCAAATCTAAAAACAAGAATGAGCCTCAGTAGTGTAAACAAACCCCAAGCTAGATCCATTTATTCAAACCCTTGTACCTTAAAAACGACCTCTCTTTAAGTAACACAGCCATCAATGTTAAATATCATGTTCATTTCTGAGATGAATCTGAAATTACAGTGTATGATACGAGTCGCCAGGCTGAAATCCTCTGTTAAACCTCCCACACTCGACTTTCCACCCTCCACTTTATCCTGTCCTCATCCCAACATTCACTATCTCCAACCCCTGCCCCCTTAATCACCCCTCCCTCACCTACTGCCCCTTAACCCCGTCCTCATCCCAACACTCACTATCTCCAACCCCTGCCCCTTTAATCACCCCTCCCTCACCTACTGCTCCTTAACCCCGTCCTCATCCCAACATTCACTATTTCCAACCCCTGCCCCTTAATCACCCCTCCCTCACCTACTGCCCCTTAACCCCGTCCTCATCCCAACACTCACTATCTCCAACCCCTGCCCCCTTAATCACCCCTCCCTCACCTACTGCCCCTTAACCCCAGTCCTCATCCCAACACTCACTATCTCCAACCCCTGCCCCTTTAATCACCCCTCCCTCACCTACTGCCCTTAACCCCGCCCTCATCCCAACACTCACTATCTCAAACCCTGCCCCTTAATCACCCCTCCCTCACCTACTGCCCTTAACCCCGTCCTCATCCCAACACTCACTATCTCCAACCCCTGCCCCTTTAATCACCCCTCCCTCACCTACTGCTCCTTAACCCCGTCCTCATCCCAACATTCACTATCTCCAACCCCTGCCCCCTTAATCACCCCTCCCTCACCTACTGCCCCTTAACCCCGTCCTCATCCCAACATTCACTATTTCCAACCCCTGCCCCCTTAATCACCCCTCCCTCACCTACTGCCCCTTAACCCCGCCCTCATCCCAACACTCACTATCTCCAACCCCTGCCCCTTAATCACCCCTCCCTCACCTACTGCCCCTTAACCCCGTCCTCATCTCAACACTCACTATCTCCAACCCCTGCCCCTTTAATCACCCCTCCCTCACCTACTGCTCCTTAACCCCGTCCTCATCCCAACATTCACTATCTCCAACCCCTGCCCCCTTAATCACCCCTCCCTCACCTACTGCCCCTTAACCCCGTCCTCATCCCAACATTCACTATTTCCAACCCCTCATCCCCCTTAATCACCCCTCCCTCACCTACTGCCCCTTAACCCCGCCTCATCCCAACACTCACTATCTCCAACCCCTGCCCCCTTAATCACCCCTCCCTCACCTACTGCCCCTTAACCCCGTCCTCATCCCAACACTCACTATCTCCAACCCCTGCCCCTTTAATCACCCCTCCCTCACCTACTGCCCCTTAACCCCGTCCTCATCCCAACATTCACTATCTCCAACCCCTGCCCCCTTAATCACCCCTCCCTCACCTACTGCTCCTTAACCCCGTCCTCATCCCAACATTCACTATTTCCAACCCCTGCCCCCTTAATCACCCCTCCCTCACCTACTGCTCCTTAACCCCGTCCTCATCCCAACATTCACTATCTCCAACCCCTGCCCCCTTAATCACCCCTCCCTCACCTACTGCCCCTTAACCCCGCCCTCATCCCAACACTCACTATCTCCAACCCCTGCCCCTTTAATCACCCCTCCCTCACCTACTGCCCTTAACCCCCGTCCTCATCCCAACATTCACTATCTCCAACCCCTGCCCCCTTAATCACCCCCCTCACCTACTGCCCCTTAACCCCGTCCTCATCCCAACATTCACTATCTCCAACCCCTGCCCCTTTAATCACCCTCCCTCACCTACTGCCCTTAACCCCGTCCTCATCCCAACATTCACTATCTCCAACCCCTGCCCCCTTAATCACCCCTCCCTCACCTACTGCCCCTTAACCCCGTCCTCATCCCAACATTCACTATCTCCAACCCCTGCCCCTTAATCACCCCTCCTCACCTACTGCCCCTTAACCCCGTCCTCATCCCAACACTCACTATCTCCAACCCCTGCCCCTTAATCACCCCTCCCTCACCTACTGCCCTTAACCCCGTCCTCATCCCAACATTCACTATCTCCAACCCCTGCCCCCTTAATCACCCCTCCCTCACCTACTGCTCCTTAACCCCGTCCTCATCCCAACACTCACTATCTCCAACCCCTGCCCCTTAATCACCCCTCCCTCACCTACTGCCCCTTAACCCCGCCCTCATCCCAACACTCACTATCTCCAACCCCTGCCCCTTAATCACCCCTCCCTCACCTACTGCCCCTTAACCCCGTCCTCATCCCAACACTCACTATCTCCAACCCCTGCCCCCTTAATCACCCCTCCCTCACCTACTTCCCCTTAACCCCGTCCTCATCCCAACATTCACCTCCAACCCCTGCCCCTTTTAATCTCCTCTCCCTCACCTACTGCTCCTACATCCTTCCACCCCTGCCCCCTTAATCACCCCTCTTTCCCACCTCATCCCCTCACTATCCAACCCCTGCCCCCTTAATCACCCCTTCACCTACTGCCCTCATCCCAACACTCACCCGCCCTCATCCCAACACTCTCCAACCCCTGCCCCTTAATCACCCCTCCCTCACCTGTTGCCCCTTAAATCCTCATCCCAACACTCACTATCTCCAACCCTGCATTTTAATCACCCCTGTTTTCTCCTACTTCCCCTTAACCCTGTCTCTTCACTTCCATCCCTAATCCCCTTTTCATCTCCTCTCCTCTCTACATCCTTCCACCACCTCTTTCCCTCACCTCTCCTCCCAACCACCCGCTTGGTTGTCAGGTGTTTTATGAGGCCACTCAATTAGCTATCTGATAGGACACAGTCCATGCCTGTTGAACTGGAAATTAATAGAAATGTCAGACACAGCATTTTAACTCTCCCCCTGTTTTTCTCTGTATCTCTCTCTCTCTGTCTCCCTCTCTCTCTCTGTCTTGCTCCTTCTCTCCCCCTGTATCTCTTCTCCTGTATATCTCTCTCTGTCTCCCTCTCACTCTGTCTGGCTCCTTCTCTCCCCTGTATCTCTTCTGTATATCTCTCTCTGTCTCCCTCTCTCTCTGTCTTGCTCCTTCTCTCCCCCTGTATCTCTTCTCCTGTATATCTCTCTCTGTCTCCCTCTCTCTCTGTCTTGCTCCTTCTCTCCCCCTGTATCTCTTCTCCTGTATATCTCTCTCTGTCTCCCTCTCTCTCTGTCTTGCTCCTTCTCTCCCCCTGTATCTCTCCCCCTGTATCTCTCTCTGTCTCTGTCTTGCTCCTTCTCTCCCCCTGTATCTCTCTCTGTCTCCCTCTCTCTCTGTCTTGCTCTTTATCTCACCCTGTATCTCTCACTGTCTCCCTCTCTCTCTGTTGTGCTCTTTCTCTCACCCTGTATCTCTCTTTGTCTCCCTCTCGCTCTGTCTTGCTCCTTCTCTCCCCCTGTATCTCTCTCTGTCTCCCTCTCTCTCTGTCTTGCTCTTTCTCTCACCCTGTATCTCTCTCTGTCTCCCTCTCTCTCTGTCGTGCTCATTCTCTCCCCCTGTATCTCCCTCTCTCTGTCTCCCTCTCTCTCATTCTCTCTTCTCCTGTATCTCTCTCTCTCTGTCTCTGTCTTGCTCCTTCTCTCCCCCTGTATCTCTCTCTCTCTCTCTGTCTCTGTCTTGCTCCTTCTCTCCCCCTGTATCTCTCTCTGTCTCCCTCTCTCTCTGTCTTGCTCCTTCTCTCCCCCTGTATCTCTTCTCCTGTATATCTCTCTCTGTCTCCCTCTCTCTCTGTCTTGCTCCTTCTCTCCCCTGTATCTCTTCTCCTGTATATCTCTCTCTGTCTCCCTCTCTCTCTGTCTTGCTCCTTCTCTCCCCCTGTATCTCTCCCCCTGTATCTCTCTCTGTCTCTGTCTTGCTCCTTCTCTCCCCCTGTATCTCTCTCTGTCTCCCTCTCTCTCTGTCTTGCTCTTTATCTCACCCTGTATCTCTCACTGTCTCCCTCTCTCTCTGTCTTGCTCTTTCTCTCACCCTGTATCTCTCTTTGTCTCCCTCTCGCTCTGTCTTGCTCCTTATCTCCCCCTGTATCTCTCTCTGTCTCCCTCTCTCTCTGTCTTGCTCTTTCTCTCACCCTGTATCTCTCTCTGTCTCCCTCTCTCTCTGTCGTGCTCATTCTCTCCCCCTGTATCTCCCTCTCTCTGTCTCCCTCTCTCTCATTCTCTCTTCTCCTGTATCTCTCTCTCTCTGTCTCTGTCTTGCTCCTTCTCTCCCCCTGTATCTCTCTCTCTCTCTCTCTCTCTCTCTCTCTGTCTTGCTCTTTCTCTCCCCCTGTATCTCTTCTCCTGTATCTCTCTCTCTCTGTCTCTGTCTTGCTCCTTCTCTCCCCCTGTATCTCGCTCTCTCTCTCTGTCTTGCTCCTTCGCTCCCCCTGTATATCTCTCTCTCTCTGTCTTGCTCCTTCTCTCCCCCTGTATCTCTCTCTCTCTGTCTTGCTCCTTCTGTCCCCCTGTATATCTCTCTCTCTGTCTTGCTCCTTCTCTCCCCCTGTATCTCTCTCTCTGTCTTGCTCCTTCTGTCCCCCTGTATCTCTCTCTCTCTGTCTTGCTCCTTCTCTCCCCCTGTATCTCTCTCTGTCTTGCTCCTTCTCTCCCCCTGTATCTCTCTCTCTCTGTCTTGCTCCTTCTCTCCCCCTGTATCTCTCTCTCTCTGTCTTGCTCCTTCTCTCCCCCTGTATCTCTCTCTCTGTCTTGCTCCTTCTGTCCCCCTGTATCTCTCTCTCTGTCTTGCTCCTTCTCTCCCCTGTATCTCTCTCTCTGTCTTGCTCCTTCTCTCCCCCTGTATCTCTCTCTCTGTCTTGCTCCTTCTCTCCCCCTGCATCTCTTCCCCTGTATCTCTCTCTCTCTGTCTTGCTCCTTCTCTCCCCCTGTATCTCTCTCTCTGTCTTGCTCCTTCTCTCCCCCTGTATCTCTCTCTCTGTCTTGCTCCTTCTGTCCCCCTGTATCTCTCTCTCTGTCTTGCTCCTTCTCTCCCCCTGTATCTCTCTCTCTCTGTCTTGCTCCTTCTGTCCCCCTGTATCTCTCTCTCTCTGTCTTGCTCCTTCTCTCCCCCTGTATCTCTCTCTCTGTCTTGCTCCTTCTGTCCCCCTGTATCTCTCTCTCTCTCTGTCTTGCTCCTTCTGTCCCCCTGTATCTCTCTCTCTCTGTCTTGCTCCTTCTGTCCCCCTGTATCTCTCTCTCTGTCTTGCTCCTTCTCTCCCCCTGTATCTCTCTCTCTGTCTTGCTCCTTCTCTCCCCCTGTATCTCTCTCTCTCTGTCTTGCTCCTTCTGTCCCCCTGTATCTCTCTCTCTCTGTCTTGCTCCTTCTGTCCCCCTGTATCTCTCTCTCTCTGTCTTGCTCCTTCTGTCCCCCTGTATCTCTCTCTCTCTGTCTTGCTCCTTCTCCCCGTTCTTTTCTCTCATTAATTAAGAGTCTATTGACACACTTGTGAGTCAATCTAAGTAACATAACAAATAAATCCCCATCAAAATGTGTCAGTTTAAGATAGAGATATCTGTTTAGCATGGGCTGCGTCTCAATCCACAGCATTAGCCTATGTCAGCCTTTGTCACTCCCTGACCATAGAAGCCCTTGGTTTTCTATGGTGTTGTAGGTCACGGCGTGACTAGGGGGTGTTCTAGTGGATTTATTTCTATGTTTGGGATTGAGAATGGTTCCCAATTAGAGGCAGCTGATTATTGTTGTCTCTAATTGGGGATCATCCTTTAGGTGTCCTTGTTCCCACCTGCTTTGTGGGATATTGTTTGTGTATGTGCTTGTTGCACTACGTTACTTCATGTTTCGTTGCTTGTTTATTGTTTTTGTTGAGAAGTTTCACTTTTAATAAAGATGTGGAACTCCGATCACGCTGCGCCTTGGTCCATCCATTATAACAAACGTGACAGAATATCCCACCAAGCAAGGACCAAGCAGCGTGTTCATGAGGTAAAGGAGTTTTGGACATGGGAGGAGAGTGGATGCGAGACCCTACCTTGGCGGGAGTCAGGAAGGACAGTAACGACGCCGGGGGTCGCGACCACAGAAACGACAAGATTTTTTGGGAGGGGGGGGGGGGCACATGGAGCTGTTGGCTGAACAGCGGAGAGTGCAAGAGCCCGAATGGCAGACAGTGGAGGAATTCAATGAGGGATACTGGAGAGAGGTGGAGGCGAGGAGTAGGCTGCAGCACAGGCGTGCGGAAGAGCGTGTCATCAGTCCGGTGCCACAGAAACCCCAAAGTTCTTTGCGCCTCCCCAGCCCGGTACGTCCTGTGCAGGCTCCCCGCACTCGCCCTGATGTGTGTGTCAACAGTTCCTCTGCGCCGATGCCCAGTACAGGCACAGTGTCCAGGGAAGAGCCAGAGACCGTCAGGGAGGCGATGGAGAAGTTGTGGGGGAGAGAGAGAGAGGAGAGAGATGTTGGTCAAGTGTGTTCTGCTCAACATTCGACCTGAGGAGCCTGTCAGCAGTCTGGTGAAACCTGTGCCGGCTCCCCGCACTCGCCCTGAAGTGCGTGTCAACAGTCCGGAGCCACCTGTGCCGGCTCCACGCACCAGGGTTCCAGTGCGCCTCCCCAACCCGGGACATCCTGTGCCAGCTCCCCGCACCCTTCCTTTAGTGCGTGTCAACAGTCCGGTGCCACCTGTGCCGGCTCCACACACTAGGCCGCCAGTGCGCCTCCCCAGCCCGGTACGTCCTGTGCCGGCTCCCCGCACTCACCCTGATGTGTGTGTCAACAGTTCCTCTGCGCCGATGCCCAGTACAGGCACAGTGTCCAGTACCGCTCCAAGGCCGGAGCCTTCCTCTGCGGGCGATGCCCAGTCCAGGCACGGCGGTCAGCCCGGCACCATCGCCGGATCCGGGTTCTGGGCCCGCACCAGAGCCGCCATCAACACCAGTCATCCCCCCTACCCTCCCCATTTGGTTTCAGATTTTGCGGGGGTATTGTCACGCCCTGACCATAGAGAGCCCTTGGTTCTCTACCATAGAGAGCCCTTGGTTCTCTATGGTGTTGTCGGTCAGGGTTTGACTAGGGGGTGTTCTAGTCAATTTATTTCTATGTTTGGGATTGAGAATGGTTCCCAATTAGAGGCAGCTGATTATTGTTGTCTCTAATTGGGGATCATCCTTAAGGTGTCCTTGTTCCCACCTGCTTTGTGGGATATTGTTTGTGTATGTGCTTGTTGCACTACGTTACTTCATGTTTCGTTGCTTGTTTATTGTTTTTGTTGAGAAGTTTCACTTTTAATAAAGATGTGGAACTCCGATCACGCTGCGCCTTGGTCCGTCCATTATAACAAATTGACGGACCATTCCGCATCTGCAGTGAAAGATAGCCGAGCTACAGCGGGGTTTCTAAGACCATGAAACGTCCCCAAAATCGGTCTTCTCATGAAAACATCTGTAGCATCCGAACGGTTACACTCTAAGGAAAGATGAGATTCTCACGACCACGAAGATATTCTCTGTTCTGCTCGACGACCTCGACAAGTGTCAGGGGACTCGTCTGAAGGTAACCTGGTACCAGTTTAAAAAATGAGTGGAAGTATTAAGGTAGCTTCGTGCCAACACAAAAAGGGGTTTTAATGTGTCCAAAAAACAAAAACTTTCTTATATCTCCTAGATATAGGACAGACACTTCAAAACCTTATTCCTTATGATTCATTTTTTTACTGTCTATTTTGCTAATTATGAATGTGTAATTCAATGCATTTCTATGGGCTATAGTAGTAAAGGCCAAGTTCAATATTAATTTGTTTTATACCTACAGGGTTCCTAAAATTCACAAGCAAATAGCTAAATGATACATGGTATGACCATCTTAAAACATTCTATATGATAGCTCAGTAGAACCTCCCTCTGTGTACAATGTCCGGCATTGGACAGATCTGGCTACGGACATTCACCATGTGGAAAAAAACATTAAGCACACCTTTCCATGACAGTCTGACCAGGGGAATGCAGGTGAATGGATCACTCACTCACCTCACCTCACCTCACCTCACCTCACCTCACCTCACCTCACCTCACCTCACCTCTGCTGAGCAGTTGCAGGTTGCGGACCTCTTCTCTGACTTGTAGCTGAAGGACCTGCTGTAGAACCTCCTGTCTCAGTGTCTCCTGGAAGATGCCCATCCTCTCCAACTTCTCCCCGTTCAACCTCAGCAATGCACGACCTGGAGGGAGAGTGGGGAGGGAAGAAAGAGAGATGGAGAGAGACTGTTAGAACAGGTGTAGCACATGGGGATCGCTGATTACAATCTATCAAGACATGGTTTCAGAAGGGTAGTGATCATTTTTCATGCCGTACGGACAGTGGCTCAATTTACCCTGTCCAGTGGCTCAAGCTACACCACACCTGGGTGGTGCCAAGAGACCACTTTCTTTGGACAAGCTATGGTTTCAAAACTGTAATGTTTACATTAATTCTGATTATTTCCAGGGATACACAACATCCTGAAATATATGTATCTTTGTTAGAAAGAATGATGGAGGGATTCTGAATGTATAAAATGGCTCAACCTACCCCTCTCCCCTACTGCTTGACTACAGGTAACTGCCAAAATAAAGGAGGAAATGAGGGATACAAAGTACAGTGGGGCAAAAAAGTATTTAGTCAGCCACCAATTGTGCAAGTTCTCCCACTTAAAAAGATGAGAGAGGCCTGTATGTACACTTCAACTATGACAGACAAAATGAGAAAAAATAATCCAGAAAATCACGTAGGATTTTTTATGAATTTATTTTCAAATTATGGTGGAAAATAAGTATTGTAGAATCTATGCCAAGGTGCATTGAAGCGGTTAAGGTGGCTCGTGGTGGCCCAACGCCCTACTAAGATACTTGTAGATTCTATGCCAAGGCGCATTGAAGCTGTTCTGAATCGTGGTGGCACAATGCCCTACCAAGACACTTGTAGAATCTATGCCAAGGTGCATTGAAGCTGTTCTGAATCGTGGTGGCACAATGCCCTACCAAGACACTTGTAGAATCTATGCCAAGGTGCATTGAAGCTGTTCTGAATCGTGGTGGCACAATGCCCTACCAAGACACTTGTAGAATCCATGCCAAGGTGCATTGAAGCTGTTCTGGTGACTCGTGGTGGCACAACGCCCTACTAAGGCACTTGAAAAATCTATGCCAAGGTGCATTGAAGCTGTTCTGGCTCGTGGTGGCCCAACGCCCTACTAAGATACTTGTAGAATCCATGCCAAGGTGCATTGAAGCTGTTCTGGTGGCACAATGCCCTACTAAGATACTTGTAGATTCTATGCCAAGGTGCATTGAAGCGGTTCTGGCTCGTGGTGGCACAACGCCCTACTATGATACTTGTAGATTCTATGCCAAGGTGCATTGAAGCTGTTCTGGCTCGTGGTGGCACAACGCCCTACTAAGATACTTGTAGATTCTATGCCAAGGTGCATTGAAGCTGTTCTGGCTCGTGGTGGCCCAACGCCCTACTATGATACTTGTAGAATCTATGCCAAGGTGCATTGAAGCTGTTCTGGCTCGTGGTGGCACAACGCCCTACTATGACACTTTATGTTGGTGTTTCCTTTATTTTGGCAGTTACCTGTTGTTGGGCCCAAGCTTGCTGTACAATATTGAAACCGATTCAGTCTTTCTACAAACATGCTCTCAAGGTGCTTGATAAAAAGTCCAAAAGCCAACACCATTGTAACATCCTCAGAAAGCATGAGCTAGCCTTCCGAGTTGCGCAGTTGTCTAAGGCACTGCATCGCAGTGCTAGCTATGCCACTAGAGATTCTGGGTTAAGTGGGCATTGTGTCAAGAATGGCTCACCCTCCACTTAGTGCCTTTATGAAGCAGAACATCCATGGCAGCAGATCCACAAGGTCTGTCATGAGAGGTGATGGATACTGTAGTTCCCAATAAGGAAAAGCACCTTCAGTCTGTGAGAGCTTCTCATGTCTCTTACACACTGCCGTCAGATACAGGTACCTGCGCTTACCTTTCGCGTTTTCACAAAGAACTCAAAGACATGGCTAAAGGACAATCAGGTGTGTGAACACAATCTATAGCTGTTAAGAGCTGCTTTCCATGTTGTTTGTTGCCTGTAGCTTGTGAGGTGGGTAGACACTGTCTTTTTGTTTGATTGCTTTTTAAGGTTTCGCTGTCTGTCTGCATGCTACTGTACATATCGGATCGTCAAAAGACACATCTCAAAACATATAAATGAGCCACAATCAATTTCAATAGAACGTTTGAAAAAACAGATATGATTCTGCAACCATGAACAGGAATGCTAAGCCAGAAAAATGAGTTTGGGGTCTAAAATGATGAAATATTAAAGCTTTAAACTTCTCACTAAAAGCTTCACTCATGCATACTGTAAGTTATACTTCAACCCAAAATGGTTCTCCAGTAGATAATAAAAAAAGGCTCATCCTTTGTTTTTTACCAATTAACAGATTAAAAATTAATAAACTAATAAAAAATGTAAAACTTGTCTGCCTGCCATATATTACAGATACAAATTGGCTGAAAGGAACTGGTATAAATTGAAAAATATACCAGTTTCATTTCAGGACAAACAATGTTGACAGCTGTGATAGGTGGGATGGGCTGAGAGTGGCTGAGGGGTGGGATTAAAGAGCTGAGGTCTATGGTGATAGGTGGGATGGGCTGAGAGTGGCTGAGGGGTGGGATTAAAGAGCTGAGGTCTATGGTGATAGGTGGGATGGGCTGAGAGAGGCTGAGAGGCGGGATTAAAGAGCTGAGGTCTATGGTGATAGGTGGGATGGGCTGAGAGTGGCTGAGGGGCGGATTTAAACAGCTGAGGTCTATGGTGATAGGTGGGATGGGCTGAGAGAGGCTGAGGGGGTGGGATTAAAGAACTGATGCTTGGTATTGTATTATTGTCATGTGACTGCTTATATAAAAGTACCATGTATGTCAAATGTGTAGGTGGAATGTATGTATATGTAGCAGAATGTGTAGGTGGAATGTATGTATATATAGCAGAATGTGTAGGTGGAATGTATGTATATGTAGCAGAATGTATGTATATGTAGCATAATGTGTAGGTGGAATGTATGTATATGTAGCAGAATGTGTAGGTGGAATGTATGTATATGTAGCAGAATGTGTAGGTGGAATGTATGTATATGTAGCAGAATGTGTAGGTGGAATGTGTGTATATGTAGCATAATGTGTAGGTGGAATGTATGTATATGTAGCAGAATGTATGTATATGTAGCAGAATGTGTAGGTGGAATGTATGTATATGTAGCAGAATGTATGTATATGTACCAGAATGTGTAGGTGGAATGTATGTATATGTAGCAGAATGTGTAGGTGGAATGTAAGTATATGTAGCAGAATGTGTAGGTGGAATGTATGTATATGTAGCAGAATGTATGTATATGTAGCAGAATGTGTAGGTGGAATGTAAGTATATGTAGCAGAATGTGTAGGTGGAATGTATGTATATGTAGCAGAATGTGTGTATATGTAGCATAATGTGTAGGTGGAATGTATGTATATGTAGCATAATGTGTAGGTGGAATGTATGTATATGTAGCAGAATGTGTAGGTGGAATGTATGTATATGTAGCAGAATGTGTAGGTGGAATGTATGTATATGTAGCAGAATGTATGTATATGTAGCAGAATGTGTAGGTGGAATGTATGTATATGTAGCAGAATGTATGTATATGTAGCAGAATGTGTAGGTGGAATGTATGTATATGTAGCAGAATGTGTAGGTGGAATGTATGTATATGTAGCAGAATGTGTGTATATGTAGCATAATGTGTAGGTGGAATGTATGTATATGTAGCATGTATATGTAGCAGAATGTGTAGGTGGAATGTATGTATATGTAGCAGAAGTATATGTGCATAGGTGGAATGTATGTATATGTAGCAGAATGTATGTATATGTAGCATAATGTGTAGGTGGAATGTATGTATATGTAGCATAATGTGTAGGTGGAATGTATGTATATGTACCAGAATGTATGTATATGTAGCATAATGTATGTATATGTAGCATAATGTATGTATATGTAGTAGAATGTATGTATATGTAGCAGAATGTGTAGGTGGAATGTATGTATATGTAGCAGAATGTGTAGGTGGAATGTATGTATATGTAGCAGAATGTGTGTATATGTAGCATAATGTGTAGGTGGAATGTATGTATATGTAGCAGAATGTATGTATATGTAGCAGAATGTGTAGGTGGAATGTATGTATATGTAGCAGAATGTATGTATATGTAGCAGAATGTGTAGGTGGAATGTATGTATATGTAGCAGAATGTATGTATATGTAGCATAATGTGTAGGTGGAATGTATGTATATGTAGCAGAATGTATGTATATGTAGCAGAATGTGTAGGTGGAATGTATGTATATGTAGCAGAATGTATGTATATGTAGCAGAATGTGTAGGTGGAATGTATGTATATGTAGCAGAATGTGTAGGTGGAATGTATGTATATGTAGCAGAATGTGTAGGTGGAATGTAAGTATATGTAGCAGAATGTATGTATATGTAGCAGAATGTGTAGGTGGAATGTATGTATATGTAGCAGAATGTGTGTATATGTAGCATAATGTGTAGGTGGAATGTATGTATATGTAGCAGAATGTATGTATATGTAGCAGAATGTGTAGGTGGAATGTATGTATATGTAGCAGAATGTATGTATATGTAGCAGAATGTGTAGGTGGAATGTATGTATATGTAGCAGAATGTGTAGGTGGAATGTATGTATATGTAGCAGAATGTGTAGGTGGAATGTAAGTATATGTAGCAGAATGTGTAGGTGGAATGTATGTATATGTAGCAGAATGTGTAGGTGGAATGTATGTATATGTAGCAGAATGTGTGTATATGTAGCATAATGTGTAGATGGAATGTATGTATATGTAGCAGAATGTATGTATATGTAGCAGAATGTGTAGGTGGAATGTATGTATATGTAGCAGAATGTATGTATATGTAGCAGAATGTGTAGGTGGAATGTATGTATATGTAGCAGAATGTGTAGGTGGAATGTAAGTATATGTAGCAGAATGTATGTATATGTAGCAGAATGTGTAGGTGGAATGTATGTATATGTAGCATAATGTGTAGTTGGAATGTATGTATATGTAGCAGAATGTATGTATATGTAGCATAATGTGTAGGTGGAATTTATGTATATGTAGCATAATGTGTAGGTGGAATTTATGTATATGTAGCAGAATGTGTAGGTGGAATGTATGTATATGTAGCATAATGTGTAGGTGGAATGTATGTATATGTAGTAGAATGTGTAGGTGGAATGTATGTATATGTAGTAGAATGTATGTATATGTAGCTTAATGTGTAGGTGGAATGTATGTATATGTAGTAGAATGTGTAGGTGGAATGTATGTATATGTAGTAGAATGTATGTATATGTAGCAGAATGTGTAGGTGGAATGTATGTATATGTAGCAGAATGTGTAGGTGGAATGTATGTATATGTAGCAGAATGTGTAGGTGGAATGTATGTATATGTAGCAGAATGTGTAGGTGGAATGTATGTATATGTCGCAGAATGTGTAGGTGGAATGTATGTATATGTAGCAGAATGTGTAGGTGGAATGTATGTATATGTAGCAGAATGTATGTATATGTAGCAGAATATGTAGGTGGAATGTATGTATATGTAGTAGAATGTGTAGGTGGAATGTATGTATATGTAGTAGAATGTATGTATATGTAGTAGAATGTGTAGGTGGAATGTATGTATATGTAGTAGAATGTGTAGGTGGAATGTATGTATATGTAGTAGAATGTGTAGGTGGAATGTATGTATATGTAGTAGAATGTATGTATATGTAGCAGAATATGTAGGTGGAATGTATGTATATGTAGTAGAATGTGTAGGTGGAATGTATGTATATGTAGTAGAATGTATGTATATGTAGCAGAATGTGTAGGTGGAATGTATATGTAGCATAATGTGCAGGTGGAATGTATGTATATGTAGCAGAATGTGTAGGTGGAATGTATGTATATGTAGCAGAATGTGTAGGTGGAATGTATGTATATGTAGCAGAATGTGTAGGTGGAATGTATGTATATGTAGCAGAATGTGTAGGTGGAATGTATGTATATGTAGCAGTATATGTGTAGCAGAAATATGTAGGTGGAATGTATGTATATGTAGCAGAATGTGTAGGTGGAATGTATGTATATGTGGAAGCAGAATGTAGTGTAGGTGGAATGTATGTATATGTAGCAGAATGTGTAGGTGGAATGTATGTATATGTAGCAGAATGTGTAGGTGGAATGTATGTATATGTAGCAGAATGTGTAGGTGGAATGTATGTATATGTAGCAGAATGTGTAGGTGGAATGTATGTATATGTAGCAGAAATAGGTGGAATGTATGTATATGTAGCATAATGTGTAGGTGGAATGTATGTATATGTAGCAGAATGTGCAGGTGGAATGTATGTATATGTAGCAGAATGTGTAGGTGGAATGTATGTATATGTAGCAGAATGTGAATGTATGTATATGTAGCAGAATGTGTAGGTGGAATGTATGTATATGTAGCAGAATGTGTAGGTGGAATGTATGTATATGTAGCAGAATGTGTAGGTGGAATGTATGTATATGTAGCAGAATGTGTAGGTGGAATGTATGTATATGTAGCAGAATGTGTAGGTGGAATGTATGTATATGTAGCAGAATGTGTAGGTGGAATGTATGTATATGTAGCAGAATGTATGTATATGTAGCATAATGTGTAGGTGGAATTTATGTATATGTAGCATAATGTATGTATATGTAGTAGAATGTATGTATATGTAGCATAATGTGTAGGTGGAATGTATGTATATGTAGCAGAATGTATGTATATGTAGCAGAATATGTAGGTGGAATGTATGTATATGTAGCAGAATGTGTAGGTGGAATGTATGTATATGTAGCATAATGTGTAGGTGGAATGTATGTATATGTAGTAGAATGTGTAGGTGGAATGTATGTATATGTAGCAGAATGTGTAGGTGGAATGTATGTATATGTAGCAGAATGTGTAGGTGGAATGTATGTATATGTAGCAGAATGTGTAGGTGGAATGTATGTATATGTAGCAGAATGTGTAGGTGGAATGTAAGTATATGTAGCAGAATGTGTAGGTGGAATGTATGTATATGTAGCAGAATGTGTAGGTGGAATGTATGTATATGTAGCAGAATGTGTAGGTGGAATGTATGTATATGTAGCAGAATGTGTAGGTGGAATGTATGTATATGTAGCAGAATGTGTAGGTGGAATGTATGTATATGTAGCAGAATGTGTAGGTGGAATGTATGTATATGAAGCAGAATGTGTGTATATGTAGCATAATGTGTAGGTGGAATGTATGTATATGTAGCAGAATGTATGTATATGTAGCAGAATGTGTAGGTGGAATGTATGTATATGTAGCATAATGTGTAGGTGGAATGTATGTATATGTAGCAGAATGTGTAGGTGGAATGTATGTATATGTAGCATAATGTATGTATATGTAGTAGAATGTATGTATATGTAGCATAATGTGTAGGTGGAATGTATGTATATGTAGCAGAATGTATGTATATGTAGTATAATGTATGTATATGTAGCAGAATGTATGTATATGTAGCAGAATGTATGTATATGTAGCAGAATGTGTAGGTGGAATGTATGTATATGTAGCATAATGTGTAGGTGGAATGTATGTATATGTAGCAGAATGTGTAGGTGGAATGTATGTATATGTAGCATAATGTGTAGGTGGAATGTATGTATATGTAGCAGAATGTATGTATATGTAGCAGAATGTATGTATATGTAGCAGAATGTATGTATATGTAGTATAATGTATGTATATGTAGCAGAATGTATGTATATGTAGCAGAATGTATGTATATGTAGCAGAATGTGTAGGTGGAATGTATGTATATGTAGCAGAATGTGTAGGTGGAATGTATGTATATGTAGCATAATGTGTAGGTGGAATGTATGTATATGTAGCAGAATGTATGTATATGTAGCAGAATGTATGTATATGTAGCAGAATGTGTAGGTGGAATGTATGTATATGTAGCAGAATGTGTAGGTGGAATGTATGTATATGTAGCAGAATGTGTAGGTGGAATGTATGTATATGTAGCAGAATGTGTAGGTGGAATGTATGTATATGTAGCAGAAAAGCTGTAAAAGAGCAAACCAGATATGTGTTCCCTGAAGAGGGGTTAATAAAATCCCAAATAAAAAGTGTTGCTTGTCATTCGTTGCTCATTGTCCGTCTGTGTTGACATTTTCATTATTTTTAATAACCTGCCAAGGGACTGCATTCGAAAATGAGCTGGCTGGATGTGTGAAACTCACTCCTCACTCCTTTGGGAGGGCAGTCTTGTGTGCTAGCATGGCAGAGATCCTGGGTTTGAGCCTCAGTACCAGAATCAGGAGGAATTGCGTGACATTTGTAATGTAGGCAGTGCTTTTACTTTGTGTGTGTAATGGAGTGCAGATGCGTGTGTGTGTGTGTGTGTGTGTGTGTCTCTCTGTCTCTCTCGGCCCTAACCCATCTGGACAAGAGGAATACCTATGTGAGAATGCTGTACATCGACTACAGCTCAGCATTTAACACCATAGTACCCTCCAAACTCGTGTGTGTGTGTATGCTGTTATTTATAGCTAGGCGTTAACTGTGTTTTCGCTGCTTTACCCACGAGTCGTTGAATTAATGACAGCGAGCAGGACAGCTCGGTGAGGTTTATTCAGCCAGATGATTTACTGAGGGTGTCTCAACTAGAACACCAAGGTGTTGGACTCCCAGGGCCACACACATTTAACATACCATTAATCACAGTAAGCATCCGCTTTACACAGGGAGAGAGAGGGGATGACAAACACACACACAGAAACACAAGAGACCAGAGATGACACATGCGTTATACACACTTCTGAACGGTAGGGGATTGTCCTTCAATCATTGAGAGAGAGAGAGAGAGATTATTAGTCCAGGAAAGATGATTCCCTAGACACCAGGTGTAAAAGTTCTGGTGTCCTACAACTGACAGTGCAATGCAGCTACTCAGTCAGACCAGGATTGACACCCCTGACAACATCATCATCCACACTGGCACAAACCACCTTCATGCCAAAGGTGAAAATGTATCTGGAGCAGTGAGAAGAGTGTCAAAACTGGCACAAGCTATGTTCCCAACAACCAATATAGTTCTGTCCACCCTCCTACCAAGAAAAGACTTCCCAGGAAAGTTGATCGACAAAATAAATCAACAGATCACAGTGGACTGTGCCTCACTGCTCAACGTCAGAACGGCTCACCACCCCATTCTGACATGTCAACACTTATATGATAATATACATCTTGATCAGGACAGTATCAGAACATTTGCCAAGGACCTAAAAGATGCAACACTTGGCAGGGACCCACACAGCCATCACCCCAGCAACAGAGGTCCCCCGCCCCACCTTCTGAAACAACAGTACATCCACGATCCCCAGGAGAAAAGAGCCAGTATTACAACACAGCTCTACTATACCAGGCCCAACACAGCACAGATTTACCAGACCAGACCCGCCTCAGGACAGCACGACTAAATCCGTCCCATGACAACACAGCTCTACTAGACCTGTCCCATCACAACACAGCTCTATTAGACCCAGCCCCTCACAACACAGCTCTACTAGACCAAGCCCATCACAACACAGCTCTACTAGACCAGCCCCTCACAACACAGCTCAACTAGACCAGACCCACCAGAACACAGCTCTACTAGAACAGGCCCATCACAAGACAGCTCTACTAGACCAGGCCCATCACAACACAGCTCAACTAGACCATGCCCATCACAACACAGCTCTACTAGACCAGGCCCATCACAACACAGCTCAACTAGACCAGGTCCAATACAACACAGATTTACCAGACCAGACCCGCCTCAGGACAGCACGACTAGACCCGTCCCATCACAACACAGCTCAACTAGACCAGGCCCATCACAACACAGCTCTACTAGACCAGGCCCAACACAACACAGATTTACCAGACCAGACCCGCCACAGGACAGCACAACTAGACCTGGCCCATCACAACACAGCTCTACTAGACCCAGCCCATCACACACAGCTCTACTAGACCCAGCACATCACAACACAGCTCTACTAGACCTGGCCCATCACAACACAACTCTACTAGACCTGGCCCATCACAACACAGCTCTACTAGACCTGGCCCATCACAACACAGCTCTACTAGACCTGGCCCATCACAACACAGCTCTACTAGACCTGGCCCATCACAACACAGCTCTACTAGACCTGGCCCATCACAACACAGCTCTACTGGACCTGGCCCATCACAACACAGCTCTACTAGACCTGGCCCATCACAACACACCTCTACTAGGCCAGGCCCATCACAACACAGAGCGCTAAGAACCTTGGCGTGATCCTGGACAACACCCTGTCGTTCTCAACTAACATCAAGGCGGTGGCCCGTTCTTGTAGGTTCATGCTCTACAACATCCGCAGAGTACGACCCTGCCTCACACAGGAAGCAGCGCAGGTCCTAATCCAGGCACTTGTCATCTCCCGTCTGGATTACTGCAACTCGCTGTTGGCTGGGCTCTCTGCCTGTGCCATTAAACCCCTACAACTCATCCAGAACGCCGCAGCCCGTCTGGTGTTCAACCTTCCCAAGTTCTCTCACGTCACCCCGCTCCTCCGCTCTCTCCACTGGCTTCCAGTTGAAGCTCGCATCCGCTACAAGACCAACGGACAGCTCAGTACCTCCAGGCTCTGATCAGGCCCTACACCCAAACAAGGGCACTGCGTTCATCCACCTCTGGCCTGCTCGCCTCCCTACCACTGAGGAAGTACAGTTCCCGCGCAGCCCAGTCAAAACTGTTCGCTGCTCTGGCCCCCAATGGTGGAACAAACTCCCTCAGGCCAGGACAGCGGAGTCAATCACCACCTTCCGGAGACACCTGAAACCCCACCTCTTTCAGGAATACCTAGGATAGGATAAAGTAATCCTTCTCACGCCCCCCCTTAAAAGATTTAGATGCACTATTGTAAAGTGGCTGTTCCACTGGATGTCTTAAGGTGAACGCACCAATTTGTAAGTCGCTCTGGATAAGAGCGTCTGCTAAATGACTTAAATGTAATGTAAATGTAAACACAGCTCTACTGGACCTGGCCCATCACAACACAGCTCTGACTACTACTCCAGGGTCGGACAGAACACTGTCCTTCAGGGAAGTAGACCACATGATGCAGTCCACACCATGTATCAGTCAGATCATCAGCCTACATATGCTGAGGTAACTTCTGGCAGAAGGCGCCAACTACTGCAACTAATATGCAGACTACTGAGCTAGACAGTCCCTTTAATTCACACACACACACACACACACACACACACACACACACACACACACACACACACACACACACACACACACACACACACACACACACACACACACACACACACACACACACACAGGGTTGCAGATTGCATTGTACTTATTTTATGTGCAATCTTATTCCATTCTTATTCATTTGTTTACAACTATTCTTAATTTTATTGACACCGGTATTATAATAATAATTATATGTAATGGTGTGTGTGTGTGCACGCGTGTGTGTATATATATAGCCTTTGACTCAATTTGGCATGAGAGTCTGCTATACAAATTGATGGAAAGTGGTGTTGGGGTAAAACATACGACATTATAAAATCCCATGTACACAAACAACAAGTGTGCGGTTAAAATTGGCAAAAAACACACATTTCTTCACACAGGGTCGTGGCGTGAGACAGGGATGCAGCTTCAGCCCCATCCTCTTCAACATATATATCAACGAATTGGCGCGGGCACCAGAAAAGTCTGCAGCACCCGGCCTCACCCTACTAGAATCCGAAGTCAAATGTTTACTGTTTGATGATGATCTGGTTCTTCTGTCACCAACCAAGGAGGGCCTACAGCAGCACCTAGATATTCTGCACAGATTCTGTCAGACCTGGGCCCTGACAGTAAATCTCAGTAAGACCAAAATAATGGTGTTCCAAAAAAGGTCCAGTCGCCAGGACCACAAATATAAATTCCATCTAGACACTGTTGCCCCAGAGCACACAAAAAACTGTACATACTTTGGCCTGAACATCAGCGCCACAGGTAACTTCCACAAAGCTGTGAACGATCTGAGAGACAAGGCAAGAAGGACATTCTATGCCATCAAAAGGAACATACATTTCAACATACCAATTAGGATCTGGCTAAAAATACTTGAATCAGTCATAGAGTCATTGCCCTTCATGGTTGTGAGGTCTGGGACCCGCTCACCAACCAAGACTTCACAAAATGGGACAAACACCAAAGAGTGAGACTCTGCAACACCAAATAATGCATGCAGAGCAGAATTAAGCCGATCCTCACTACTTATCAAAATCCAGAAAAGAGCCGTTAATAATCCTGTTAACCTCTTCCTTCTACCCTCTACTTTTTTGAACATTCTGTTAAAAATCGCGCAACATTTCAGCGCCCTGCTACTCATGCCAGGAATATAGTATATGCATTTGCTTAGTCTGTGTGGATAGAAAACACTCAGACGTTTATAAAACTGGTTAAATCACTGCTGTGGCTTTACCAGAACGGCATTTACATCGAAAAGCACAGGAAAAACTGATCACTGAAAATGGGAAAATATATCCATGCGCTACTTGAACCCATTGATAAAGGTGAACCACAATTAATTGACTGAGGTTGCAGTACCTACAGCTTCCACACGGTGTCTAGAGTCTTGTCATTTCCCTTCGAGTTTTTTCTTGGTCAAACACATGCAAGGCACCGTATTTCTTCAGGTCTAGGACTGGATATTTTCGTTGAGTTTCTAGCCGGACATTTTTCCAGACGGACAGCTAATGATCTTTACATCGCCTCCTGATGAATTTTATCGCTTATTAACGTTTACTAATACCTAAAGTTGCATTACAAAAGTATTTCGAAGTGTTTTGTGAAAGTTTATCGTCGACTTTTTGAATTTCAAAAAAAATCGTTTTGAAACGATGTTTTTTTCGTTTATCACACAGTCTACATATAACGATATCTAGGCTTTATATGGACCGATTTAATCGAAATAAAGACCCAATAGTGTTTATGGGACATCTAGGAGTGCCAACAAAGAAGATGGTGAAAGGTAATGAATGTTTTCTATTTTATTGTGCGGTTTGTGTAACGCCGAAATGCTAATTATTTTGTTTACGTCCCCTGCGGATCTTTTGTGTTGTAGTGTATTGTTTCATGCTCAGATAATAGCTTCTCATGCTTTCGCCGAAAAGCATTTTAAAAATCTGACTTGTTGCCTGGATTCACAACGAGTGTAGCTTTAATTCGATACCCTGCATGTGTATTTTAATGAACGTTTGAGTTTTAACTAATACTATTAGCATTTAGCGTAGCGCATTTGCATTTCCAGAGCTCTAGTTGGGACGCAAGCGTCCCGAGTAGAAGCAAGAGGTTAAGGCTAGGGATAATACTGCCCCCTTTGGATGAATTGCATGCCCATAGTAAACTGAAAAAAAATCTGTCCAAAATTGCTAATATATGCATATAATAATAATTATTGGATAGAAAACACTCTAAAGCTTCTAAAACCTTTTGAATTATTTATGTATAGCAGAACTCACAGGGCAGGCAATCTCCCAAACTAGTTTTGGAATACTGAAAGTTGGGGCAACTTTGACGTCATCTCCCCCACCCTTCCCAACCAGCTATGGATTTGGAGACACTTTCTATGTCTTGCACTAGATGTCCTCATTCAGTAGAGTGTTTAATTGTGCAAATCCCGCGAGCTTTGACCCTTTGGGAGGCGAAAGAGTGGGTGTCGCGAGAAAATACATGGGCGTTAGAGCGCGCTTTGGGAACAGACCTTCCTTTGTTCCAGAATGCCTGAGAAGGAGTAGGATTGTCCGGTTTAATTGAGAATTGTTTTGTACGTTTATAACATCCTAAAGCTTGATTCTGCACTTAGTTTGACCAGTTTAGTCGACATATAATATGTAATTTTGAAGTTTTGATGCGCAACTGTTCGGGACCAGAAGTCATTTTGGATGCATTTCAGCTGAAAGTCGTAGCATATGCTACTATAAGGTCACACGAACTGAAACAAAAGGATATATTAGGTAAGTATGACTCCTTCCACTACATTCTGATCGAAGACCCTCAAAGGTAAGGGAATATTTATGTTGTAATTTTGTATTTCTGTTGACTCCAACATAGCAGAGAAATATTGCTTACGTCTGAGCGCCGTCTCAGATTATTACATAGTGAACTAATTCTGTAACGTTCAAAATAAATGTGGCACAGCGGATGCATTAAGAAGCAGTGTATCTTTCTAACTATATGTAGAACATGTATATTTAGTCAAAGTTTATGATGTTTATTTCTGTTATCTGGCGGAGCTATCTATAATTTCTCCGGACATTTTTGAGCATTTTTCTGAACATGGTGTCAATGTAAACGGAGATTTATGGATATAAATGGCATATTATTGAAAAAAACATAAATGTACTGTGTAACATGTCCTATTACTGTCATCTGATGAAGATTTTCCAAAAGGTTAGTGAATTATTTTTCTTTTAATCCTGCGTTTGTGTTTGCATCTTTTGTTCAACAAAATGGCTGTATATCGTCTGTGTCTTTGTGGTGATTTGACATAAATATGTGCTATGTTTTTGCCGTAAAACATTTTAGAAATCTGACACGCTAGGTAGATGAACAAGGTGTTTATCTTTCATTTGAGCTATTGGACTTGTTAATGTGTGGAGGTTAAATATTTCTAAGAATATTTTTGCCTTCTGTGCGCCACCATTACAGTTGAGCCGGGGGGGGTGGGGGGTGGTACCCCCTGGGGAACCTGTACCGTTAACAGGTTCTATAACCACCTAAAAGGAAGCGATTCCCAAACCTTCTGTTACGTTCCCCAGTTTATGTGTTGTAGTTGGTGTATTTGCATGTGTTGTATTTGCATGTGTTTATTTCAGGAAATGGCTTCCTGAAATCCCTCAAGCAGCTGATTGGTCGACTCCATGGCTAATTGGAGAGCTGACCCCGCCCCCTCGTCAAGACGCAGCTGTCTCCAGTTACACATTCATTCTGAAGCTATATAAAAGCCAGTGTTCTGTTCAGGAGGTTCATTGCTGGGGATCATTGCTGGGAGGTCATTGCAGAGAGATTGACTGTGATAGAGAATCATTGCTGAGAGAGGAGGCCGATGGCTGTGGATAATTTACTATGTTAGTTGTTGGTAGCAGTTGGTATGTTCAGTGAGTTTGTTGCTCAGATAGAGCTTATTTGAAGTCCTTTGTTTCTTAGTTTGTTTGAGAAATGATTTGTTCTCCTGTTTCATTTGTTCCCAGGGGGGGAAGGGGAAGGCACCTAGGGAGTGCTTAGGCAAGAGGCCCGCGGGCATACATATACCCGTAGCATATTCACTGTCTAGGCACACTAGGTAAGACCTGGGCGGACCACCCCTGTATTTTGGTTAGGGCACCAGGTGGTGCTAAATTAGGTACATATTGGTTAGGCAGGTAAGATAGGAGAGGGGGCTTTGAGATTTACTTTCTTTGCTTTGGTTCTGTCCAGCCCCTTTTCCCCATATGACCGTGTAAAGGAATAAAGTCCTTGTAAACGGTACCACATTCTGTCTGTTGTGATCCTTACTCACGCCTACAGTCCATACCTCTTTCACTTCACGGAGAGTTTAGTTGTAGCAGGGTGTTGCATTCCCTCTTCATAGAGGCGTGCGTAACACCTTCCATAACAAAGCCATCACCTACAGAGAGATGAACCTGGAGAAGAGTCCCCTAAGCAAGCTGGTCCTGGGAATCTGTTCACAAACACACCCCACAGAGCCCCAGGACAGCAGCACAATAGACCCAACCAAATCACGAGAAAACAAAAAGATAATTACTTGACACATTGGAAAGAATTAACAAAAAAACCAGAGCAACTAGAATGCTATTTGGCCCTAAACAGAGAGTACACAGTGGCAGAATACCTGACCACTGTGACTGACCCAAACTTAAGGAAAGCTTTGAATATGTACAGACTGAGCATAGCCTTGCTATTGAGAAAGGCCGGCGTAGACCGTCATCGCTCTCAAGCGAAGACAGGCTATGTGCTCACTGCCCACAAAATGAGGTGGAAACTGAGCTGCACTTCCTAACCTCCTGCCCAATGTATGACCATATTAGAGACATATTTCCCTCAGATTACACAGATCCACAAAGAATTTGAAAACAAATCCAATTTTGATAAATATCTACTGGGTGAAATTCCACAGTGTGCCATCACAGCAGCACAATTTGTGACCTGTTGCCACAAGAAAAGGGCAACCAGTGAAGAACAAACACCATTGTAAATACAACCCATATTTATGCTTATTTATTTCCCTTGTGTACTTTAACCATTTGTACATTGTTACAACACTGTAAATTATATATATATATATAATATGACATTCGTTATGTCTTTATTGTTTTGAAACTTCTGTATGTGTACTGTTTACTGTTATTTTTATTGTTTATTTCACTTTTGTATATTATCTACCTCACTTGCTTTGGCAATGTTAACACATGTGTCCCATGCCAATAAAGCCCCTTGAATTGAATTGAGAGAGACAGACAGAGAGAGAGACAAAGAGACAGAGACCGAGAGAGAGAGAGACCGAGAGAGAGAGAGAGTGTGTGTGTGTGTGTGTCAGGGGCGTTGTTCCTGCTCTGTGTCCATGTGAGGGATTGTGTTCCTCTTTAAACTACGTATTTTCTGAGTTTAGGTGCTTTCAGCCCACACACACACACACACACACACACACACACACACACACACACACACACACACACACACACACACACACACACACACACACACACACACACACACACACCTCTCTGTGCAACCCTCTCCCTCCCTCCCACCCCAGCCAGTGGGTCTCTCCTTCCTGCCCCCAGAAACGTGGTGTCCTAGAAAAGCGCTGCCCTTGGTTCCTTTGTGTACAAATGAGACAAAGTAGATGAGAGCTCCAATCCAATTCCCCTCTGACAGAATTAATACAGAGCCTAATAATGGCCTTCAGGGCATAGCCCTCAAATAGAAGGAATAGAGAGAAGGGAAAAGAACACTAGATTAGAAGCCTTGTCCCACTAAAACAGGGCCTTTTGCTTCCTTTGATATTTTAAGCAAAATTGTGCACCAATATTGAATTTAAGCTTGTTATATTAAATTGAGTGCCCTTTAATATAGACCACATGAATTATTCAATAAATCTGGAAAACTGAGCGGGTCCCTAAACGTTTTCCAATTGGCCTAGTGTCGTCCGGGTTAGGGAGGGTTTGGCCGGTAGGGATATCCTTGTCTCATCGCGCACCAGCGACTCCTGTGGCGGGCCGGGCGCAGTGCACGCTGACCAGGTCGCCAGGTGCACAGTGTTTCCTCCGACACATGGCTGGCTTCCAGGTTGGATGCACGCTGTGTTAAAAAGCAGTGAGGCTTGGTTGGGTTGTGTTTGGGAGGACGCATGGCTTTCGACCTTCGTCCCTCCCGAGCCCGTACGGGAGTTGTAGCGATGAGACAAGATAGTAATTACTAACAATTGGAAACCATGAATTTGGGGAGAAAAAAGGGGGTAAAATTTCAATTTAAAATTTAAAAAGGCACCAAATTGGTGGAAAAATTCCCATCATGTAAGCCACAAAAATGACACTTAACTACAAATTCAAGAGATCATAAAATGTCCTGTGTGGCAGCTTCATACAATATCAAACCAGTTGGCTCCTCCCTAAGGCCTACAGATGTTGGATCTTAATTTGACCAGTTTCATCAGGAGTGAAATAATCCTGCAGCAGGAGGATTCGATTATAAAAATGTAAAAAAGTGATAATTCCTAACGGGAAATTTGTTTTCATAGGCTACAGGATGTAGTTTATGTGTGAGATCTAGTGATAGACAGAAAACTGCAGGTTTTCAGTGAATTTATGTAAATCATGAGGATCATTTGAATTTCCTGCAGTGCAGCAAAAATGCTCTGCAATGACAGAATGATCAAATGAAGATATGACATTTGTAGCCTACTGTACATAAACTACTGGTTTGAAATGTTTTTGACTGAGTCCGAATCCATGCCCCTGGGTTGGTAGGCCAATCACACACACACAAACACGTACACTGATTCTGTACATCAGGGGTGTCGAACGTATTTCCCTGCGGGCAACATTCAATGTCCGGGGTGCCGCACTTAAAATGTGTTACATTTCCTCGCCCTCCAAATGAGCTAAAATACTTAGAGACTATAAATATATGTTCATGATTATTTCTACACAGTGTCGATTTCTTTTCAGTCATTTTAATGTCGGTTGAGATAGTTTTTTCCAGATTTTTTGTTGTTTGCTGTTTACTCAAACCACCTTCTACGGGCATTGAGTTTGACACGTGCTGTACATGATTGTGTACATGAGTGTGAACATGTAAATCTCACCAGGCCATGCGGAGGTTTGGTTAGTGCAAGACAGGCGGATTCTGACTTGGCTGGGGATGTGCTTGGTAGTTAGCTAGATTGTATAGGTTTCTGCTACTTCAAATTAATACATCTCTGTCAGTTATAGCAGGCCTATCTGCATAGTTACAGAGCTTTCAGAAAGCATTCATACCCCTTGACTCATTCCATATTCTGTTGAGTTAAAGCCTGAATTCAAAATGGATTAAAAAATATATATATTCTCATCCATCTACATATAATACCCCATAATGATAAAGCAATAATACCACCAGTAACAACCAGTAACAACTAACAACCCATGTAGGCTACCACAAGTAGCAACTAACAACTAACAACCCATATAGGATACCACCAGTAACAACTAACAACCCATGTAGACCACCACCAGTAACAACTAACAACCCATATAGGATACCACCAGTAACAACTAACAACCCATGTAGACTACCACCAGTAACAAATAACAACCCATGTAGACCACCACCAGTAACAACTAACAACCCATATAGGATACCACCAGTAACAACTAACAACCCATGTAGACTACCACCAGTAACAACTAACAACCCATGTAGACTACCACAAGTAACAACTAACAACCCATGTAGGCTACCACAAGTAGCAACTAACAACCCATATAGGATACCACCAGTAACAACTAACAACCCATGTAGACTACCACCAGTAACAACTAACAACCCATATAGGATACCACCAGTAACAACTAACAACCCATATAGTATACCACCAGTAACAACTAACAACCCATGTAGACTACCACCAGTAACAACTAACAACCCATGTAGACTACCACTAGTAACAACTAACAACCCATATATGATACCACCAGTAACAACTAACAACCCATGTAGACTACCACAAGTAACAACTAACAACCCATGTAGGATACCACCAGTAACAACTAACAACCCATGTAGACTACCACAAGTAACAACTAAAACCCATATAGACTACCACAAGTAACAACTAACAACCCATGTAGGATACCACCAGTAACAACTAACAACCCATGTAGACTACCACAATTACCCATTAACAACCCATGTAGGATACCACCAGTAACAACTAACAAACCATGTAGACTACCACAAGTAGAAACTAACAACCCATATAGGATACCACCAGTAACAACTAACAACCCATATAGGATACCACCAGTAACAACTAACAACCCATGTAGACTACCACAAGTAGCAACTAACAACCCATATAGGATACCACCAGTAACAACTAACAACCCATGTAGGCTACCACAAGTAGCAACTAACAACCCATATAGGATACCACCAGTAAAAACTAACAACCCATATAGGCTACCACAAGTAGCAACTAACAACCCATATAGGATACCACCAGTAACAACTAACAACCCATGTAGGCTACCACAAGTAGCAACTAACAACCCATATAGGATACCACCAGTAACAACTAACAACCCATGTAGACTACCACAAGTAGCAACTAACAACCCATATAGGATACCACCAGTAACAACTAACAACCCATATAGGATACCACCAGTAACAACTAACAACCCATGTAGACTACCACAAGTAGCAACTAACAACCCATATAGGATACCACCAGTAACAACTAACAACCCATATAGGATACCGCCAGTAACAACTAACAACCCATGTAGACCACCACCAGTAGCAACTAACAACTTGGGAAACAATATGCAATAAATTCACTTTTGTGCACCCTCAAAAAATCTTGAGTTATCTTGAAGTGGTAGCAGTGGTTAGGATGCAACTTGAATGTCTGCAAAAATGACTGACAAAAACAAACAAACAATGAACAAAAATGCATTTCACTTAGGAACTCTAAATCAAACTGAACTTAATTCAAACCCTGATTCAGGAGGAAACAGGCTATGGGCATGCCTACTGTGAAGGGTCCATCTTATTTGGGATACTTGGGATATCCCTACCCATTTGAAGTTGAAATTGAAAATGGTACGGTAAGGGTTAATATCTATATCTATTCTACTTCGCCTATCTAAGGTCTTTGAAAGCCAAGATAACAAACAGATCACCAACCATTTCTAATCTCACCATACCTTCTCCACTGTGCAATCTGATTTCAGAGCTGGTCATGGGTGCACCTCAGCCACGCTCAAGGTACTAAACAATATCATAACCGCCATCAATAAGATACATTACTGTGCAGCCGTATTCATCGACCTGGCCAAGGCTTTCGACTCTGTCAATCACCACATTCTTATTGGCAGACTCAACAGCCTTGGTTTCTCAAATTATTGCCTCGGTTGGTTCACCAACTACTTCTCCGATAGAGTTCAGTACGTCCTGTTGTCCGGACCTCTGACAGTCTCCTTGGGGGTGCCACAGGGTTCAATTCTCAGGCCGACTCTCTTCTCTGTATACATCAATGATATCGCTCTTGCTGCGGGTGATTCCCTGATCCACTTCTACGCAGATGACACCATTCTGTATAACTCTGGCCCTTCTTTGGACACCGTGGTAACTAACCTCCAGATGAGATTCAGTGCCATACAACACTCCTTTATTGGCCTCCAACTGCTCCTAAAATGCTAGTAAAACTAAATGCATGCTCTTCAACCGATCGCTGCCCGCACCTGCCCGCCCATCCAGCATAACTACTCTGGGCGGTACTGACCTAGAATATGTGGACAACTACAAATACCTAGGTGTCTGGTTAGGCTGTAAACTCTCCTTCCAGACTCACATTAAACATCTCCAATCCAAAATCAAATCTAGAATTGGCTTCCTATTTCACAACAAAGCATCCTTCACTCATGCTGCCAAACATACCTTCGTAAAACTGACCATCCTACCGATCCTCGACTTCGACGATGTCATTTACAAAATAGCCTCCAACCCTCTACTCAGGAAACTGGATGCCATCCGTTTTGTCACCAAAGCCCCATATACTACCCACCAGTACGAACTGTATGCTCTCGTTGGCTGGGACTTGCTTCATATCCGTCGCCAAACCCACTGGCTCCAGGTCATCTACAAGTCTCTGCTAGGTAAAGCCCCGCCTTATCTCAGCTCACTGGTCACGATAGCAGCACCCACCCGTAGCACACACTCCAGCAGGTATATCTCACTGGTTACCCCCAAAGCCAATTCTTCCTTTGGCCGCCTCTCCTTCCAGTTCTCTGTTGCCAACGCCTGGAACGAACGGCAAAAATCTCTGAAGCTGGAGACTCTTACCTCCCTCACTAGCTTTAAGCACCAGCTGTCAGAGCAGCTCACTGATCACTGCACCTGTATATATACACTTTGCACCCCAGTATCTCTACTTCCACATTCATCTTCTGCACATCCTACCATTCCAGTGTTGAATTACTATATTGTAATTACTTTGCCACCATGGCCTATTTATTGGCTTACCTCTCTTATCCTACCTCATTTGCACATACTGTATATAGACTTTTTCAACTGTATTATTGACTGTATGTCTGTTTATTCCATGTGTAACTCTGTGTTGTTGTATGTGTCGAACTGCATTGCTTTATCTTGGCCAGGTCTCAGTTGTAAATGAGAACTTGTTCTCAACTTGCCTACCTGGTTAAATAAAGGTGAAATAAAAATAAATAAATTAAAAGGTTAGGGCAGGGTCAGAGTTATGGTTAAGGTTAGGGTACAGGTTAAGGTTAGGGTTTAGGATAGGGGCGTTCCACGGATCCTGATAGCACTGGCCTACTGTGAAGTCAAAAACAGTTTATCCACATCTCTCCCCACCAGAGAAAAAAGAATAACACAGTTGAGGTGTCATAATACCAATAAAACCTAGTGGTCAAACAGGAAAATGGTTTCAATCATTTTTACATAATTAATTTATCCCATAGGGAATTTTAGAAACATTTAAAATAAGAGCTGTGTTTCGTGTCGGCTGGCGTGATGTTTTGTTTACCATGTCAATCTCTCTCTGACAAGGTGATGTTGCGTTTATATTTTGGTTCAGTATACACTACCAGTCAAAAGTTTGGACACACCTACTCATTCAGGGGCATAATTTTTTACTATTTTCTACATTGTAGAATAATAATGAAGACATCAAAACCATGAAATAAACATATGTAGTAACCAAAAAAGTGTTTAACAAATCAAATATATTTATATTTGAGATTCTTTAAAGTAGCCACACTTTGCCTTGATGATAGCTCAAATAAAATGTTATTGCTCACATAGACATGGTTAGCAGATGTTATTGGTCACATAGACATGGTTAGCAGATGTTAATGGTGACATAGACATGGTTAGCAGATGTTATTGGTCACATAGACATGGTTAGCAGATGTTATTGGTCACATAGACATGGTTAGCAGATGTTACTGGTCACATAGACATGGTTAGCAGATGTTATTGGTCACATAGACATGGTTAGCAGATGTTATTGGTCACATAGACATGGTTAGCAGATTTAATGAGAGTTTAGCGAAATGCTTGTGCTTCTAGTTGACAGTGCAGTAATATCTAACAAGTAATCTAACAATTCCCCAACAATTACCTAATACACACAAATCTAAAGAGGTGAATGAGAATATGTACATGTAAGTATATGGATGAGCGAAGGCCGAGCGGCATAGGCAAGGTGCAATAGATGGTATAATATACAGTATATACAGTACATATGATATGAGTACTCTAAGATATGTAAATATTATTCAAGTGGCATTATTTAGAGTGCATTGTATAAAGTGACTGGTGATCCATTTATTAAAGTGGCCAGTGATTGGGTCTCCATGTAGGCAGCAGCCTCTCCGAGTTAGTGATTGTTGTTTAGCAGTCTGATGGCCTTGAGATAGAAGTCAGTCAGCAGTGATGCTTTGATGCACCTGTACTGACTTTGCCTTCTAGTGGTGTGAGCAGGCAGTGGCTAGGGTGGTTGATGTCCTTGATGATCTTTCCGGCCTTCCTATGACATCGGATACTGTAGGTGTTATGGAGGGCAGGTAGTTTGCCCCCAGTGATGCGTTGTGCAGACCGCACCACCCTCTGGAGAGCCTTGTGTTTGAGGGAGGTGCATTTGCCATACCAGGCTGTGAAACAGCCCAACAGGATGCTCTCGATTGTGCATCTGTTGAAGTTTGTCAGGGTTTTGAGTGACAAGCCAAATTTCTTCAGCCTCCTGAGGTTGAAGAGGGGCTGTTGCGCCTTCTTCGGCACACTGTCTGTGTGAGTGGACCATTTCAGTTTGTCTGTGATGTGTACGACAAGGAACTTAAAACTTTCCACCTTCTCTACTGCTGTCCCTTCGATGTGGATAGGTGGGTGCTCCCTCTGCTGTTTCCTGAAGTCCACGATCAGCTCCTTTGTTTTGTTGACATTGAGTGAGAGGTGGCTTTCCTGACACCACACTCCGATTCCCCCCCCCCATCTCTTCCCTGTAGGCTGTCTCGTCGTTGTTGGTAATCAAGCCCACTACTGTTGTGTCGTCTGCAATGACTGAGTTGGAGGTGTGCATCGCCACGCAGTCGTGGGTGAGGAGTACAGGAGTGGGATGAGCACGCATCCTTGTGTTGCCCCAGTGTTGAGGGTCAGTGAAGTGGAGATGTTGTTTCCTACCTTCACCACAATTGGGTCCCGTCAGAAAGTCCAGGACCCAATTGCACAGGGCAGGGTTGATACACAGGGCCTCCAGCTTGATGATGAGCTTGGAGGGTACTATGGTGCTGAATGCTGAGCTGTAGTCAATGAACAGCATTCTAACATAGGTATTCCCTTTGTCCAAATGGGATAGGGCAGTGTGCAGTATGATGGCGATTGCGTTGCCTGTGTACCTGTTGTGCCTGTGTACCTGTTGGGGCGGTATGCAAACTGAAGTGGGTCTATGGTGGTCGGTAAGGTGGAGGTGATATGATCCTTGACTAGTTTCGCAAAGCACTTCATGATGACAGAAGTGAGTGCTAAGGGGCGGTAGTCATTTAGTTCAGTCATCTTTGCCTTCTTGGATGCAGGAACAGTGGTTGCCATCTTGAAGCATGTGGGGACAACAGACTGGCATAGGGAGCGATTGAATATGTCCGTAAACACACCAGCCAGCTGGTCTGTGCATGCTTTGAGGACATGGCTAGGGATGCCGTCTGGGCCAGGAGCCTTGCGGGGGTTAACACGTTTAAATGTTTTACTCACGTCAGCCACGGAGAAGGAGAGAGCGGGGGGTGCAGTCCTTGTTAGGGGGCCGCGACGGTGGCATTGTATTATCCTCAAAGCGGGCAAAGAAGGTGTTTAGTTTGTCTGGAAGCGTGACGTCCGTGTCCGTGACGTGGCTGGTTTTCTTTTTGTGGTCCGTGATTTCCTGTAGACCCTTCCACCTACGTCTCGTGTCTGAGCCATTGAATTGCGACTCCAACTTGGCCCTGTACTGGCATTTCATTTGTTAGATTGCCTTGTGGAGGGAATAACTACACTGTTTATATTCAGACATATTCCCATACCTCTATCCATGGTTAAATGCACATTCACTTTTGCGCGAATGCTGCCATCCATCCACGGTTTCTGGTTAGGGTAGGTTTAAATAGTCACAGTGGGTACAACATCTCTAATGCACTTCCTTATAAACTCACTCACGGAGTCAGTGTATATGTCGATGTTGTTCTCTGAGGCTGACCGGAACAGCTTTCCACACTCTTTGCATTCTCTCAACCAGCTTCATTTATTTTTTATATTTTTTTTAACCTTTATTTATACAGGTTTTTCTCAATGAGATAACATCTCTTTTTCAAGAGAGACCTGCTCCAATAGCAGCAGGGGGAACACTGTTTCAGACATAAACTAACACAATATTAAACAAAACTATAGACTAACTATAGACTAACGTACAGTACAACAATTACACATAACGTAACAAAAACAAAAGACTTAAAACAGCTGTGCTAAAGACAATTACACTCTTCTATGATATTTACATCGATCAAGTGTTAACTCCACCAACGAAACTAGATCATCACATTTTTAAATGTTCAGGAGAGAATTCCAGGACCACGGAACTGAGTAACTAAAACAATTTCTACCATGACCTGTTCTAATTTTTGGTACTGTTAACAGCAAATGAAAATGGGACTGTAATTGATATTTATTTACCAACCTGATTAAAAAAGAACAGAGATAAAATATCATTTGACACAATATGGCCTTATAAATCAGTGTATACCAGTGTTGAAGCCTACACAAGGTCAATGACAACCAGCCAACAGATATCACAATGATGTGTTACACGTTTCTGAACTGTAATGAACCTGAGGGCCGCATGATATACTGAATCAAGTGCTCTCAGGGTAGTGGCTGAGGCCTGCATACACTACCGTTCAAAAGTTTGGGGTCACATAGAAATGTCCTTGTTTTTGAAAGAAAAGCACATTTTTTTGTCCATTAAAATAACATCAAATTGATCAGAAATACAGACATTGTTCATGTTGTAAATGACTATTATAGCTAGAAACAGCTGATTTTTTATGAATTTCTACAGCTGAATTTGGAAGTACAATACAATTTAGCCAAATACATTTAAACTCAGTTTTTCACAATTCCTGATATTTCATCCTAGTAAATATTCCCTGTCTTATGTCAGTTAGGATCACCACTTTATTTTAAGAATGGGAAATGTCAGAATAATAGCAGAGATAATTATTTATTTAAGCTTTTATTTATTACTTCACATTCCCAGTTGGTCAGAAGTTTACATACACTCAATTAGTATTTGGTAGCATTGGCTTTAAATTGTTAAAGTTGTTAAAAAATGTAAAAAATGCACCTTTATTTAACCAGGTAGGCCAGTTGAGAACAAGTTCTCATTTACAACTGCGACCTGGACAAGATAAAGCAAAGCAGTGTGACACAAACAACAACACAGAGTTAGAGATACTAGGGTGCAAAAGAGCAAGAGGGTAAGTAATAATATGGGGATGAGGTAGTTGGGTGTGCTATTTAAAGATAGGCTGTGTGCAGGTACAGTGATCGGTAAGCTGCTCTGACAGCAGATGCTTAAAATTAGAGAGGGAGATATAAGACTCCAGCTTCAGAGATTTTTGCAATTCGTTCCAGTCATTGGCAGCAGAGAACTGGAAGGAAAGGAGACCAAAGGACGTTTTGGCTTTGGGGATGACCAGTGCAATATACCTTCTGGAGCGGGTGCTATGGGTGGGTGTTGCTATCGTGACCAGTGAGCTGAGATAAGGCGGGGTTTTACCTAGCAAAGACTTATAGATGACCTGGAGCCAGTGGGTTGGAGAGTGATATGTAATGAGGCCCAGCCAACGAGATCATACAGGTCGCAGTGGTGGGTAATATATGGGGCTTTGGTTATAAAACGGATGGCAATGTGATAGACTGCATCCAATTTTCTGAGCAGAGTGTTGGAGGCTATTTTGTAAATTACATCGCCGAAGTCGAGGATTGGTAGGATAGTCAGTTTTACAAGGGTATGTTTGGCTGCATGAGTCAAACTTGGGTCAAATGTTTCGTGTAGCCTTCCACAAGCTTCCCACAAAAAGTTGGGTGAATTTTGGCCCATTCCTCCTGACAGAGCTGGTGTAACTGAGTCAGGTAGGCCTCCTTGTAGGCCTCCTTGCTCACACACGCTTTTGCAGTTCTGCCCACAAACTTGTTCTTCGGCTTGTAAACTCCCCCTTTTTCCTCCAAACATAACGATGGTCATTATGGCCAAACAGTTCTACTATTGGTTCATCAGACCAGAGGATATTTCTCCAAAAAGTACGATCTTTGTCCCCATGTGCAGTTGCAAACCGTAGTCTGGCTTTTTTATGGCGGTTTTGGAGCAGTGGCTTCTTTCTTGCTGAGCGGCCTTTCAGGTTATGTCGATATAGGACTTGTTTTACTGTGGATATAGATACTTTTGTACCTGTTTCCTCCAGCATCTTCACAAGGTCCTTTGCTGTTGTTGTGGGATTGATTTACATTTTTCGCACCAAAGTATGTTCATCTTGTGGGAGCAAAACTTATGACTATGATTACATTTCCATTATTAGCAGCATCTAGGCTGTCCACTTTGAGGAGCTTAGTCAGAATGGCTATTTTAGGAATGGAACATATAGGACCAGGGCCCCGCTACCATTATAACCTATACAGCTTTCAGATGTGGGCGTAAACAAGCAAGAACTGAGATGGAAGGATAGTGATGGAGAAAGGTCAAGGGAGCTATTTTCATATAGAGGGAGGGGACTCTATACGTTGTGCAAAGACAGAATCCTATAAAGGCAGGACTCTGTAATATGAGAATTCCGTTTTTTCCATGGAGGTGCTCGGCTCTGTTACTGTAACGGTTTTCTTCCGTTGAAGGAGAGGAGGACCAAAATGCAGCGTGGTTAGTGTTCAACATGTTTAATAAGGACAATAAACGTGAACACTACAAAATACAAAACAACAAATGTGAAAAAACCGAAACAGTCCTATCTGGTGAATAGACACAAAGACAGAAGACAACCACCCACAAAGTACCCACAGAATATGGCTGCCTAAAAATGGTTCCCAATCAGAGACAACAATAGACAGCTGCCTCTATTTGAGAACCAATCTAGGCAACCATAGACATACAAACTACCTAGAATGGAAACAGCCCCATAAACATACAAAAAACCCTAGACCACCCTGAGCTAACCAAAATAATAAAGAAAACAAAGATAACTAAGGCCAGGGCGTGACAGTTACGTTCATAATAAAGACTTTCCATGGAGGGGCTCGACTTTGCTACTTTGTATTAAAGTCTATTTTGAAATCACAAGTTCTAGTAATATTCCACCACAATCTCTAGGAGACAGAATGTGTCTCCTTTCTGAGTGGTATGATGGCTGTGTGGTCCCATGGTTTTTATACTTGCAAACTATTGTTTGTACAGATGAACGTGGTACCTTCGGGCGTTTGGAAATTGCTCCCAAGGATGAACCAGACTTGTGGAGGTCTACAATTTTTTCTCTGAGGTCTTGGCTGATTTCTTTTGGTTTTCCATGATGTCAAGCAAAGAGGCATTGAGTTTGAAGGTAGGCCTTGAAATACATCCACAGGTGCACCTCCAAATGACTCAAATTATGTCAATTAGCCTATCAGAAGCTTCTAAATCCATGACATCATTTTTTTCGCACCAAAGTACGTTCATCTTGTGGGAGCAAAACTCATGACTATGATTACATTTCCGTTATTAGCAGCATCTAGGCTCTTCAAAGTGGACAGCCTAGATGCTGCTAATAATGGAAATGTAATCATAGTCATGAGTTTTGCTCCCACAAGATTGTCACGCCCTGGCAATAGAAAGGCTTTTTATTCTCTATTTTGGTTAGGCCAGGGTGTGACTAGGGTGGGCATTCTATGTCCTTTTTTCTATGTTTTGTATTTCTGTGTCTTGGCCTGGTATGGTTCTCAATCAGGGACAGCTGTCTATCTTGTCTCTGATTGAGAACCATACTTAGGTACCCTTTTCCCCCACCTGTTTTGTGGGAAGTTAACTTTGTCTTTGTTCAGGGCACATAGCCCAAAGCTTCACGGTTTATCTTTGTTCAGGGCACATAGCCCAAAGTTTCACGGTTTGTCTTTGTTCAGGGCACATAGCCCAAAGCTTCACGGTTTGTCTTTGTTCAGGACACATAGCCCAAAGCTTCACGGTTTGTAGTTGTTCAGGGCACATTGCCCAAAGCTTCACGGTTTGTCTTTGTTCAGGGCACATAGCCCAAAGCTTCACGGTTTGTAGTTGTTCAGGGCACATAGCCCAAAGATTCACGGTTTGTAGTTGTTCAGGGCACAGAGCCCAAAGCTTCACGGTTTGTAGTTGTTCAGGGCACATAGCCCAAAGCTTCACGGTTTGTCTTTGTTCAGGGCACATAGCCCAAAGCTTCACGGTTTGTAGTCGTTCAGGGCACATAGCCCTTTGCTTTAGGGTTTGTAGTTGTTCAGGGCACATAGCCCAAAGCTTCACGGTTTGTCTTTGTTCAGGGCACATAGCCCAAAGCTTCACGGTTTGTCTTTGTTCAGGGCACATAGCCCAAAGCTTCACGGTTTGTCTTTGTTCAGGGCACATAGCCCAAAGCTTCACGGTTTGTCTTTGTTCAGGGCACATAGCCCAAAGCTTCACGGTTTGTCTTTGTTTAGGGCACATAGCCCAAAGCTTCACGGTTGTTTTTTTGTTCTTCGTTTTGTCGGCATCATTTTAAAATAAAGTTAAAATGTATGCTTACCATGCTGCTCCTTGGTCCAGTCCTTCAGCCAGCCATGACAAAGATGAACGTACTTTGGTGCGAAAATCCATTACATAATTTTCTGGAATTTTCCAAGCTATTTAAAGGCACAGTCAACTTAGTGTATGTAAACTTCTGACCCACTGGAATTGTGATACAGTGAAGTATAAGTGAAATAATCTGTCTTTAAACGATTGTTGGAAAAAGTACTTTTGTCATGCACAAAGTAGATGCCCTAACCGACTTGCCGAAACTTTAACAAGAAATGTGTGGAGTGGTTGAAAACGAGTTTTAATGACTCCAACCTTAGTGATTGTAAACTTCCGACTTCAAGTGTACATAGCCTTCCCTTTCTTTCCCAAAAACGCTGCGTTCCTTCTTTCTTAGCTCACATCGCATGAATGGTCTTTACATCTCCTAGTGAGAGACTGTAACCCGCTTCCTAAAACCCACTCTCTTAGGTCACCTCACATGAATGGGCTTTACATCTCCTAGTGAGAGACTGTAACCCGCTTCCTAAAACCGACAGTTGAAAAGTGGTCATCCTGTCTGGGTTGACGCCCCCCCTTGGGTTGTGCCGTGGCGGAGATCTTTCTGGGCTATACTCAGCTGGTTGGTGGTTGAAGATATCCCTCTAGTGGTGTGGGGAATGTGCTTTGGCAAAGTGGGTGGGGTTATATCCTTCCTGTTTGGCCCTGTCCGGGGGTGTCCTCGGATGGGGCCACAGTGTCTCCTGACCCCTCCTGTCTCAGCCTCCAGTATTTATGCTGCAGTAGTTTGTGTGTCGGGGGGCTAGGGTCAGTTTGTTATACCTGGAGTACTTCTCCTGTCCTATTCGGTGTCCTGCGTGAATCTAAGTGTGCGTTCTCTAATTCTCTCCTCTCTTTCTTTCTCTCTCTCGGAGGACCTGAGCCCTAGAACCATGCCCCAGGACTACCTGACATGATGACTCCTTGCTGTCCCCAGTCCACCTGGCCGTGCTGCTGCTCCAGTTTCAACTGTTATGCCTTATTATTATACGACCATGCTGGTCATTTATGAACATTTGAACATCTTGGCCATCCAGAAGAGGACTGGCCACCCCACATAGCCTGGTTCCTCTCTAGGTTTCTTCCTAGGTTTTGGCCTTTCTAGGGAGTTTTTCCTAGCCACCGTGCTTCTACACCTGCATTGCTTGCTGTTTGGGGTTTTAGGCTGGGTTTCTGTTCAGCACTTTGAGATATCAGCTGATGTACGAAGGGCTATATAAATACATTTGATTTGATTTTGATTTGTTTTGATTTTGATTTGAAAAGCTAAGCTATGGAACCAGAACTAAACAGAACTATACAACTTTTTGGGATTTGGTTTCTCAGGATAAGCCTTTTCAGAGCCCTGCATGAACTGGTCCCACACATTCCTGTGAAAGCGTGGTGAGAGAAGGTCACACATTACCTGTGATAGTATATGGTGGGAGAATGCCACACATTACCTGTGATAGTATATAGTGGGAGAAGGCCACACATTACCTGTGATAGTATATAGTGGGAGGGGTCCACACATTACCTGTGATAGTATATGGTGGCAGAAGGCCACACATTACCTGTGATAGTATATAGTGGGAGAAGGCCACACATTACCTGTGATAGTATATGGTGGGAGAAGGCCACACATTACCTGTGATAGTATATGGTTGGAGAAGGCCACACATTACCTGTGATAGTATATGGTGGGAGGGGTCCACACATTATCTGTGATAGTATATAGTGGGAGGGGTCCACACATTACCTGTGATAGTATATGGTGGCAGAAGGCCACACATTACCTGTGATAGTTTATGGTTGGAGAAGGCCACACATTACCTGTGATAGTTTATGGTTGGAGAAGGCCACACATTACCTGTGATAGTATATGGTGGGAGAAGGCCACACATTACCTGTGATAGTATATGGTTGGAGAAGGCCACACATTACCTGTGATAGTATATGGTTGGAGAGGGCCACACATTACCTGTGATAGTATATAGTGGGACAAGGCCACACATTACCTGTGATAGTATATGGTGGGAGAATGCCACACATTACCTGTGATAGTATATAGTGGGAGAAGGCTACACATTACCTGTGATAGTATATGGTGGGAGAAGGCCTCACATTACCTGTGATAGTATATAGTGGGACAAGGCCACACATGACCTGTGATAGTATATGTTGGGAGAAGGTCACACATTACCTGTGATAGTATATAGTGGGAGAAGGCCACACATTTACCTGTGATAGCGTGGTGGGAGAAGGCTTCTACATAGGTTAGGTAGTTGTGTGGACAGTGTTTCTTTAGCCACTTGCAGACGTCCTGTTGGGTCCACAGCACCACTGGTTTGGACAGACTGGACAGCGTAGGGCTGGTGTGGTACACAGTGAAGACTTCTCCTGGATGCAGCTGAAACACACAGAGTATGGGGGTTACTGTGTGTGTGTGTGTGTGTGTGTGTGTGTGTGTGTGTGTGTGTACAGTATATGTTTACATTGTGTGAGACAATGGAAGGAAGCATAACCTTTTTTACGATATGATGTTTTGTTGTGTGAATGTACTCTGTGTTGTGATTGTGAACATTATTTCTGGTGACAGAGTGTGTGTCCTTTGTATTATCTTTGACTCTTCCAGGTCAGCTGCCTTAGTGCTCCCAGCAGTGTGATGGCTGTGGGCCCTGCTGTGTGAGATATGACAGTGTCTGTCACCTCTTCCCCCGTCTTAACACTGTTGAGATAGCTGTGACATTGCTGTCGACCCTGCTTCTGCTTTGTAACACTCTCACACATGCACGTACATGCGCACACACACACACACACACACACGCACACACACACGCACACACGCACACACACACACACACACACACACACACACACACACACACACACATTGCTCGTCCTTTATTCAGCTGGCATAATTACAGGGTTGAATATGTCCATTCATAAGGTCAGTGACCGTTAATAAGGTCAGACCAGAGCCAGCATCTCTCTGATGGATTACATTCATACATGCCTCCCATTAATCCAGCCTGTGATTGGCCCAGTGGTTGAAGCAAGGCAATCGGCTAACATCCGTTAATTCCAAAAAATAAGCCACACAGAGTTTTTAAAAGGTTCTCCACCATCACTCAATTTGATATGGCCAACAACGGGTAACTGCCAAAATAAAGGAAACACCAACATAAAGTGTCTTAGTAGGGCTTTGTGCCACCAGGATCCAGAACAGCTTCAATGCACCTTGGCATAGAATCTACAAGTGTCTTAGTAGGGCGTTGTGCCACCAGAACAGCTTCAATGCATCTTGGCATAGAATCTACGAGTATCTTAGTAGGGCGTTGTGCCACCACGAGCCAGAACAGCTTCAATGCGCCTTGGCATAGAATCTACGAGTATCTTAGTAGGGCGTTGGGCCACCACGAGCCAGAACAGTTTCAATGCGCCTTGGCATAGAATCTACGAGTATCTTAGTCGGGCGTTGTGCCACCAGAACAGCTTCAATGCACCTTGGCATAGAATCTACGAGTATCTTAGTAGGGAGTTGTGCCACCAGAACAGCTTCAATGCACCTGGGCATAGAATCTACGAGTATCTTAGTAGGGCGTTGGACCACCACGAGCCAGAACAGTTTCAATCCACCTTGGCATAGATTCTACAAGTGCCTTAGTAGGGTGTTGGGCCACCATGATCCACCAGAACAGCTTCAATGCACCTTGGCATAGATTCTACAAGTATCTTAGTAGGGCATTGGGCCACCACGAGCCACCAGAACCGCTTCAACGATCCTTGGCATAGATTCTACAAGTATCTTAGTAGGGCGTTGGGCCAGCATGAGCCACCAGAACATCTTCAATGCACCTTGGCATGGATTCTACAAGTGTCTTGGTAGGGCATTGGGCCACCATGAGCCACCAGAACATCTTCAATGCACCTTGGCATGGATTCTACAAGTATCTTAGTAGGGCGTTGGGCCACCATGAGCCACCAGAACATCTTCAATGCACCTTGGCATGGATTCTACAAGTATCTTAGTAGGGCGTTGGGCCACCACGAGCCACCAGAACATCTTCAATGCACCTTGGCATGGATTCTACAAGTGTCTGGAACTATATTGGAGGGAGGTGACTCCATTCTTCCACGATAAATCCCATCATTTGGTGTTTTGTTGATGGTGGTGGAAAACACTGTCTCAGGTGTTGCTCAGGGTCTCCCATAAGTGTTCCATTGGTTTGAGATCTGGTGATTGAGACGACCGTGGCGTATGGTTTACATAATTGTCATGCTCATCCAACCATTCAGTGACAACTCGTGCCCTGTGGATGGGGCCTTTGTCATCCTATGTGGGCATAGCCATGGTAGCCAAAATAATGGCTAAAATAATGGCCTGCCCAGCATTTTTATACATGACCCTTAGCATGATGGGATGTTAATTGCATGTACACACACACACACACACTGTGTGTTTCAGGTGCATCCAGGAGAAGCCTTCACTGTGTACCACACCAGCCCTATGCTGTCCAATATCCTCCTGATCTTCTCTCCACTCCTCTCATTCCACGACCATCCATCAGGCTTTATCTCCTCTCTTATCTTTTGTCTCTCTGCCTGTCTCTCTCCTTCCTTCCCTACTCTGGGTTTATAGCCATTCATGAAGCTGTGTCTCCCCTTGGCCAGCTCTGTGCTGTAAAAACTCACCCTTAAATCCTAGATACCTACTTCTAAAACCACAGAGCCTCTCATTCATTACACCAGAAATAGAAGAGGGGGAGGTGTGTGTGAATGGGTGGGATCTCAACCATGTAAAAGCCATCTTTGACTGATTATCCCAGTCAGAGGATAGAGAGGGGAAGCGCTGGTGTAATGAGTGCGCTGAGAGTCGGGAAGCAAGTACAGGGAGTGAGTGTTTTAATAAATAAACACGAAACAAACGCACCAACATGAAATAGTCAATATCACCTGAGGAAAGAACCAAGGGGAGTGACAGTTATAGGGAAGATAATCAAGGAGGTCATGGAGTGTCAAAAGACGCTGGTACACGATGGTGACAGGCGTGCAGGATAATCAGCAGCCTGATGACCTAGAGGTCAGAGAGGGAGTATAGGTGACAGGTGTACAGCCTGATGACCTAGAGGTCAGAGAGGGAGTATTGGTGACAGGTGTACAGGATAATCAGCAGCCTGATGACCTAGAGGTCAGAGAGGGAGTATAGGTGAAAGGTGTGTAGGATAATCATCAGCCTGATGACCTAGAGGTCAGAGAGGGAGTATAGGTGACATGTGTACAGGATAATCAGCAGCCTGATGACCTAGAGGTCAGAGAGGGAGTATAGGTGACAGGTGTACAGGATAATCAGCAGCATGATGACCTAGAGGTCAGAGAGGGAGTATAGGTGACAGGTGTACAGGATAATCAGCAGCATGATGACCTAGAGGTCAGAGAGGGAGTATAGGTGACAGGTGTACAGGATAATCAGCAGCATGATGACCTAGAGGTCAGAGAGGGAGTATAGGTGACAGGTGTACAGGATAATCAGTAGCATGATGACCTGCAGGTCAGAGAGGGAGTATAGGTGACAGGTGTACAGGATAATCAGCAGCATGATGACCTAGAGGTCAGAGAGGGAGTATAGGTGACAGGTGTACAGGATAATCAGCAGCCTGATGACCTAGAGGTCAGAGAGGGAGTATAGGTGACAGGTGTACAGGATAATCAGCAGCATGATGACCTAGAGGTCAGAGAGGGAGTATAGGTGACAGGTGTACAGGATAATCAGCAGCCTGATGACCTAGAGGTCAGAGAGGGAGTATAGGTGACAGGTGTACAGGATAATCAGCAGCATGATGACCTAGAGGTCAGAGAGGGAGTATAGGTGACAGGTGTACAGGATAATCAGCAGCCTGATGACCTAGAGGTCAGAGAGGGAGTATAGGTGAAAGGTGTGTAGGATAATCATCAGCCTGATGACCTAGAGGTCAGAGAGGGAGTATACGTGACAGGTGAACAGCCTGATGACCTAGAGGTCAGAGAGGGAGTATACGTGACAGGTGAACAGCCTGATGACCTAGAGGTCAGAGAGGGAGTGTAGGTGACTCTGGATGATTGTCTTAAATTAAAGATAATGTCAATCCTCTCTGGGCTCCATGTTTTATGGTTGGTATTGTGCCTGGTCCATGAGTATTGGTGGCAATTGTAGAATACTAATGGAATGTTAATGTGTAATCTTTACTTATTCTTTGTCATCTCACCCTCTTTTGCCATGCCTTTTTCTTTTCCTAGTTCCCTTGTTCCCCTTGTCTCTTTGATTCGTTCCTGTATTCATGTCTATTCCCTTCTTTCTCCACTGTCCTCACTCTTCTCTCTCTGGACTATATTCATTCCCCTGTTCCTATCCTTCAACCACCTCTCCTTCCTGCCTTTCATTCTAATGTTGTTCTCTAATGTCTTTCACCTCCTCTACTCCCCATCAAGTCCATTACTCTCCCTCTCCTCTGACTCTCTCTATACTCTCCTTGTCTTCTCCCCCTCCCTCCATCTTGTCATCCCTCTCTTTCTCCCCTCCATATCCCTTCCCTCCACCTTTTTTTCCTCACTTCTCATTTCCTCTCCTTTCCTCTCAGCAGCTCGACCTTGAGTTCTGAGTTTCTAGCGGTCTGTCTGATTTTCTGGTGTATGTGTGAGAGAAAGAGAGTTTGTGTCTTTGCCACTGCACATCTTTCTGTGTGTGTCCTCTGTCCTCCAGTGGCGCTGCATCAGTGGAGCAGACTCAGAGGATTCCAGGGCTCCCTCCACGTCCACCAATAAGACATTCAGCCTCCTCCCTAGAGCCTGCTAGTCCCGCGCCCTCTGCACCTCAGACACACTCCCCTGCCCCCTGACACACACACACATCCCACCCTCATTTATCAAAAGGGCTCAGCCAATTAGCAGAGGAAAGCCCTGGAGGTGTATGTGTGTATGTGTGAGTGTTACTAAGCAGAAGCAGGGTAGACAGCAGTCACAGCTTTCTTAACACTGTTACCACTCTCTCCCAATTCCCCTCCTCCCTCTGCAACCCATCTCTTGCCCTTTCGCCTCTGTCTATCACTGTGTTGCTCTTCTTCTTTCACTCTCTTCACACTCCCTTCCCTTTGCCTACCCTCATCTTTGACCTTCTCTCTTCTCTCTCTCTCTACCCTTTCTCTATTCCCTCCTCTCTCTCTCTTCCCTTTTCATTCTCTTTCTCTGCCTCAGTCTCTCCTCTCTCTCTATTCCCTTTTCATTCTCTTTCTCTGCCTCAGTCTCTCCTCTCTCTCTCTCTTCCCTTTTCATTCTCTTTCTCTGCCTCAGTCTCTCCTCTCTCTCTCCTCCCTTTTCATTCTCTTTCTCTGCCTCAGTCTCTCCTCTCTCTCTCTTCCCTTTTCATTCTCTTTCTCTGCCTCAGTCTCTCCTCTCTCTCTCTCTTCCCTTTTCATTCTCTTTCCCTCCCTCTTCTCTCCTCTCTCTCTCTCTTCCCTTTTCATTCTCTATCTCTGCCTCCGTCTCTCCTCTCTCTCTCTCTTCCCTTTTCATTCTCTTTCTCTGCCTCCGTCTCTCCTCTCTCTCTCTCTTCCCTTTTCATTCTCTTTCTCTGCCTCAGTCTCTCCTCTCTCTCTCTCTTCCCTTTTCATTCTCTTTCTCTGCCTCCGTCTCTCCTCTCTCTCTCTCTCTCTTCCCTTTTCATTCTCTTTCCCTCCCTCTTCTCTCCTCTCTCTCTCTCTTCCCTTTTCATTCTTTCTCTGCCTCAGTCTCTCCTCTCTCTCTCTCTTCCCTTTTCATTCTCTTTCTCTGCCTCTGCCTCTCCTCTCTCTCTCTTCCCTTTTCATTCTCTTTCCCTCCCTCTTCTCTCCTCTCTCTCTCTCTATCCTTTTCATTCTCTTTCTCTGCCTCCGTCTCTCTCCTCTCTCTCTCTTCCCTTTTCATTCTCTTTCTCTGCCTCCGTCTCTCTCCTCTCTCTCTCTTCCCTTTTCATTCTCTTTCTCTGCCTCCGTCTCTCCCCTCTTTCTCTCTTCCCTTTTCATTCTCTTTCCCTCCCTCTTCTCTCCTTTACTGTCATTATTCAATCACCACTTTAATATCTCTCTTCAACCCAAAGTCCTTGACAGACATGTTGTACCATCCTTAATCACCCCTTTAATATCTCTCTCCAACCCAAAGTCCCTGACAGACATGTTGCACCATCCTTATCACCCCTTTAATATATCTCTCCAACCCAAAGTCCTTGACAGACATGTTGCATCTTCCTTAACCCCCTCTTTAATATCTCTCTCCAACCCAAAGTCCTTGACAGACATGTTGCATCATCCTTAATCACCCCTTTAATATCTCTCTCCAACCCAAAGTCCTTGACAGACATGTTGCATCATCCTTAATCACCCCTTTAATATCTCTCTCCAACCCAAAGTCCTTGACAGACATGTTACACCATCCTTAATCACCCCTTTAATATCTCTCTCCAACCCAAAGTCCTTGACAGACATGTTGTAATATCCTTAATCATCCATTTAATATCTCTCTCCAACCCAAAGTCCTTGACAGACATGTTGCATCTTCCTTAATCACCCCTTTAATATCTCTCTCCAACCCAAAGTCCTTGACAGACATGTTGCATCATCCTTAATCACCCCTTTAATATCTCTCTCCAACCCAAAGTCCTTGACAGACATGTTACACCATCCTTAATCACCCCTTTAATATCTCTCTCCAACCCAAAGTCCTTGACAGACATGTTGCACCATCCTTAATTTCCCCTCACACCTCCTCAACCCTGACCTATATCACTCACAATAACCATTCATATACCCTTCCTCCAACATATAATATATAATATATCTCCATCCATTCTCATCTCCCTTCTTCTATAGTATCAGAATCCCCCGTATGTCCCTATTTCAACAGGACACCTCATATTTCCCTCCCTATATTACGCTTCGTACAGCCTTACAGTATGTCACGTCTCATTCCACAATCCATGAGCTCACTTCAGTATTCATTCAGACTTCTTCACCATTGAGTGAGAGGACTGGGTCCTTGTCTCAGTAATACTCAGATGGCTCTCTCTAAGGACTGAGTGCCAGTAAAATGTCCATGATCTCAGTGGAGCAGACTTCATTTGGGCTGGATGGGATTATTTCTTCTTCTTCTTTCTCTGTCTGCCCTCTCTCTCTCTGGCTCTCTCTCTCTCTCTCTCTCTCTCTCTCTCTCTCTGTGTCTGGCCTCTCTCTCTCTCTCTCTCTCTCTCTGTCTGGCCTCTCTCTCTCTCTGTGTCTGGCCTCTCTCTCTCTGTTTCTGGCCTCTCTCTGTGTCTGGCCTCGCTCTCTCTCTCTCTCTCTCTCTGTCTGGCCTCTCTCTCTCTCTCTCTCTCTCTGTCTGGCCTCTCTCTCTCTCTCTCTCTCTCTCTCTCTCTCTCTCTCTCTCTCTCTGTCTGGCCTCTCTCTCTCTCTGTCTAGCCTCTCCCTCTATCTCTCTGTCTAGCCTCTCTCTCTCTCTCTGTCTAGCCTCTCTCGCTCTCTCTCCCTCTGTCTGGTCTCTCTCGCTCTCTCTGTCTGGCCTCTCTCTCTCTCTCTCTGTCTGGCCTCTCTCTCACTCTCTCTCTGTCTGGCCTCTCTCTCTCTCTGTCTGGCCTCTCTCTCTCTGTCTCTCTCTCTCTCTGTCTGGCCTCTCTCTCTCTCTCTCTCTGTCTGGCCTCTCTCTCTCTCTCTCTCTCTCTCTATTTAAGGGCTTTATTGGAATGGGAAACATGTTAACATGGCCAAAGTAAGTGAAATAGATAATAAACAAAAGTGAAATAAATAATAAAAATGAACAGTAAACATTACACTCACAGAAGTTCCAAAAGAATAAAGACATTTCAAATGTCATATATATGTATATATATATATATATATATATATATATATATATATATACAGTGTTGTAACAATGTACAAATGGTTCAAGTACAAAAGGGGAAATAAATAAACATAAATACGGGTTGTATTTACAATGGTGTTTGTTCTTCACTGGTTGACCTTTTCTTGTGGCAACATGTCACAAATCTTGCTGCTGTGATGCACACTGTGGTATTTCACTCAGTAGATATGGGAGTTTATCAAATTTCAGATTGTACAGATCCACAAAGAATTTGAAAACAATCTGAGGGAAATATGTGTCTCTAATATGGTCAAACATTTGGCAGGAGGTTAGGAAGTGCAGCTCAGTTTCCACATAATAATCTTCTCTTGAGAGCCAGGGCAGGCTATGGCGTCCTTTCTCAATAGCAAGGCTATGCTCACTGAGTCTGTACATAGTCAAAGTTTTCCTTAAGTTTGGGTCAGTCACATTGGTCAGGTATTCTGCCACTGTGTACTCTCTGTTTAGTGGGCCAAATAGCATTCTTGTTTGTTAATTCTTTCCAATGTGTCAAGTAATTATCTTTTTGTTTTCTCATAATTTGGTTGGGTCTAATTGTGTTGCTGTCCTGGGGCTCTGTGGGGTATGTTTGTGTTTGTTAACAGAGCCCCAGGACCAGCTTGCTTAGGGGTCTCTTCTCCAGGTTCATCTCTCTGTAGGTGATGGCTTTGATAAGGAAGGTTTGGGAATAGCTTCCTTTTAGCTGGTTGTAGAATTTAACGGCTCTTTTCTGGATTTTGATAATTAAGCAGGTATCGGCCTAATTCTGCTCTGCATGCATTATTTGGTGTTTTACGTACACTGATTATATTTTCAGAATTCTGAATACAGAGTCTCAATTGGGTGTTGGTCCCATTTTGTGAATTCTTGGTTGGTGAGCAGACCCCAGACCGCACAACCATGAAGGGCAATGGGTTATATAACTGGTTCAAATATTTTTAGCCAGATCCTAATTGGAATGTCTTATATCTTATGCTTCATGGAGTCATGGCAGAACGACGACACTATCAACATACAGTTGGCTGGTTACACGCTGTACCGGAAGGACAGAACAGCGGCGTCTGGTAAGACAAGGGTGGCGGACTATGTTTTTTTTGTAAATAACAGCTGGTGCACGATATCTAAGGAAGTCTCGAGGTTTTGCTCGCCTGAGGTAGAGTATCTCATGATAAGCTGTGGACCACACTATCTACCAAGAGAGTTTATCTGTATTTTCATAGCTGTCTATATACCTCCACAGACTGAGGCTGGCACTAAGATCACACTCAATGAGCTGTATTCCGCCATAAGAAAACAGGAAAACACTCACCCAGAGGCGGCGCTCCTAGTAGCCGGGGACTTAAATTGATCTTTCCAAATTTGTATCTGCATATTAAATGTGCAACCAGAGGGAAAAAAACTCTGGACCACCTTTACTCCACACACAGAGACGCATACAAAGCTCTCCCTCGCCCCTCATTTGGCAAATCTGACCATAATTCTATCCTCCTGATTATTAGCAAAAATTAAAGCAGGAAACACCAGTGACTCGATCAAAAAAAAAGTGGTCAGATGAAGCAGATGCTAAGCTCCAGGACTGTTTTGCTAGCACAGACTAGAATATATTTTGGGATTCCTCTGATGTCATTGAGGAGTACACCACATCCGTTTTTGGCTTCAAGAACAAGTGCATCGATGACATTGTCCCCAATGTGACCGTACGTACATATTCCAACCAGAAGCCATGGACTACAAGCAACATCCGCACTGAGCTAAAGGCTAGAGCTGCCGCATACAAAGAGCTGGACTCTAACCCGGAAGCTTATATAACCAATTTAAAATGGCTAGCTAGTTAGTGGGGTGCACGCTAATAGCGTTTCAATCGGTGACGTCACTCGCTCTGAGACCTTGAAGTAGTTCTTCCCCTTGCTCTGCAAGGGCCGCGGGTTTTGTGGAGTGATGGGTAACGATGCTTCGAGGTTGGCTGTTGTCGATGTGTGCAGAGGGTCCCTGGTTCGGGGCGAGGAGAGGGACGGAAGCCAAACTGTTACATTGATGCTGTTGACCTGGATCACTGGTTGCTGCGGAAAAGGAGAGGGGGTGACCAATGTGTAACCGATGTGAAATGGCTAGCTAGTTAGGGGGAGGTACGCTAATAGCTTTTCAATTGGTGACGTCACTCACTCTGAGACCTTGAAGTACTTGCTCCCCCTGCTCTGCAAGGGCCATGGAGCGATGGGTAATGATTCTTTGTGGGTGTCAGTTGTTGATGTGTGCAGAGGGTCCCTGTTTCGAGCCCAGGTAGGGGCTACACTTATAATGCCCTCCGACGAACCATCATACAGGCAAAGCGTCAATACAGGACTAAGATTGAATCGTACTACACTGGCTCTGATGCTCATCGGATGTGGTAGGGCGTGCAAACCATTACAGACTACAAAGGGAAGCACAGCCGAGAGCTGCCCAGTGACACAAGCCTACCAGACGAGCTAAATTACTGTGATTGCTTCGAGGCAAATAACACTGAAACATGCATGAGAGCACCAGCTGTTCCCGGAAGACTGCATGATCACGCTCTCCGCAGCCGATGTGACTAAGACCCTTAAACAAGTCAACATCCAGGATGCTGGCTTTCTAGGCAGAGTTCCTATTTCCAGTGTCTTTGTTATTTTGCCCATCTTAATCTTTTATTTTTATTGGCCAGTCTTTTTCTATGCAACTATGCCTAGAAGGCCAGCATCCTGGAGTTGCCTCTTCGCTGTTGATGTTGAGACTGGTGTACTTTGTCCTCTTAATCAGTTGTGCACCTGGGCCTCCGACAACTCTTTCTATTCTGGTTAGGGCCAGTTTGCTCTGTTTTGTGAAGGGAGTAGTACACAGCGTTGTACGATATCTTCAGTTTCTTGCCAATTTCTCACTTGGAATAGCCTTCATTTCTCAGAACAAGAACAGAATAATGAGTTTCAGAAGAAAGTGCTTGTTTGTTGCCATTTTGAGCCTGTAATCGAACCCACAATTGCTGATTGTAACGGTTCTCTTGTGGTGAAGGAGAGTCGGACCAAAATGCAGCGTGTAGATTGCGATCCATGTTTATTCACCAAACGTAACACGAATCTATATTAAACACTACAAAACAATAAACGTAACGAAAACCGAAACAGCCTAATACTGGTGCACATACACACAGAACAAGGACATCAAGACACTAAGGACAATCACCCACAAAACCCAACACAAAACAGGCTACCTAAATATGGTTCCCAATCAGAGACAATGACTAACACCTGCCGCTGACTGGCGGATCCTGGCTGATTGGCAGATCCTGGCCGACTGGCAGTTCTGGCAGATCCCGGCTGACTGGCGGATCTGGAAGAGTCTGGTTGACTGGCGGATCTGGAAGAGTCTGGTTGACTGGTGGATCTGGAAGAGTCTGGTTGACTGGCGGATCTGGAAGAGTGGATCTGGAAGAGTCTGGCTGACTGGAAGATCTGGAAGAGTCTGGCTGACTGGCGGATCCTGGCAGACTGACGGATCTGGCTGCTCTATGCTGACTGGCGGCTCTGGCTGCTCCACACTGACTGGCTGCTCTGTCTGCTCCATATAGGCTGACAGCTCTGGCGGCTTCTTACAGACTGGCGGCTCTGGCTGCTCCACACTGACTGGCGGCTCTGGCTGCTCCATATAGGCTGACAGCTCTGGCGGCTTCTTACAGACTGGCAGCTCTGGCGGCTCCGTGCAGACTGGCAGCTCCTTGCAGACTGGCAGCTCCTTGCAGACTGGCAGCTCCTTGCAGACTGGCAGCTCCTTGCAGACTGACAGCTCCTTGCAGACTGGCAGCTCCTTGCAGACTGGCAGCTCCTTGCAGACTGACAGCTCTGGCTGCTCCATGCAGACTGACAGCTCTGGCTGCTTCATGCAGACTGACAACTCTGGCTGCTCCAAGCAGACTGGCAGCTCTGGCTGCTTCATGCATATTGACAGCTCTGGCTGCTCCATGCAGACTGGCAGCTCTGGCTGCTCCATGTAGGCTGGCAGCTCTGGCTGCTCCATGCAGGCTGGCAGCTCAGGCTGCGCTGAACAGGCAGGAGACTCCAGCAGCGCTGTAGAGGAGGAAGGCTCTGGCTGCGCTGAACAGGCGGGAGACTCCGACAGCGCAGGAGAGGAAAAAGGCTCCGACAGCGCTGGAGAGGCGAGGTGCACTGTAGGCCTGATGCGTGGTGCTGGTACTGGTGGTACTGGACCGAGGACACGCACAGGAAGCCTGGTGCGGGGAGCTGCCACCGGAGGGCTGGGGTGTGGAGGTGGTACTGAATAGACCGGACCGTGCAGGCGCACTGGAGCTCTTGAGCACCGAGCCTGCCCAACCTTACCTGGCTCGATGCCCACTCTAGCCCGGCCGATACGAGGAGCTGGAATATACTGCACCGGGCTATGCACCCGCACTGGGGACACCGTGCGCACCACTGCATAACACAGTGCCTGCCCGGTCTCTCTAGCCCCCCGGTAAGCACAGGGAGTTTGCGCAGGTCTCCTACCTGGCGTAGCCCTACTCCCTGTGAGCCCCCCCAAGACATTTTTGGGGCTGACTCTCGGGCTTCCGTCCGCGCCGCCGTGCTTGCTTCGCCAACCTCATTCTCCTGTAACCTTCCGCGCACTGCTCCATCGAATCCCAGGCGGCCTCCGGCACTCTCCCTGGGTCGACCGCCCACCTGTCTATCTCCTCCCAAGAAGTATAGTTCATACTGTGCTCCTCTTTGGGCTGCTCCTGTTGCCTCTTCTCCTGCTGCACCTTTGGGCGGCTACACTCCCCTGGTTTAGCCCAGGGTCCTCTCCCGTCGAGCATTTCCTCCCATGTCCAGAAATCCTTCTTACGCATCTCCTCTTTGGGCTGCTCCTGCCTGTTGACACGCTGCATGGTCCGTTTGTGGTGGGTGATTCTGTAACGGTTCTCTTGTGGTGAAGGAGAGTTGGACCAAAATGCAGCGTGTAGATTGCGATCCATGTTTATTCAACAAACGTAACACGAATCTATATTAAACACTACAAAACAATAAACGTAACGAAAACCGAAACAGCCTAATACTGGTGCACATACACACAGAACAAGGACATCAAGACACTAAGGACAATCACCCACAAAACCCAACACAAAACAGGCTACCTAAATATGGTTCCCAATCAGAGACAATGACTAACACCTGCCTCTGATTGAGAACCATATCAGGCCAAACATAGAAATAGACAAACCAGACACACAACATAGAATGCCCACCCAGCTCACGTCCTGACCAACACTAAAACTAGGAAAACACATACGAACGATGGTCAGACCGTGACACTGATGCTCCAGATACTCAACTAGTCTAAAGAAGGGCAGTTTTATTGCTTCTTTAATAAGAACAAAAGTTTTCAGCTGTGCTAACATAATTGCAAAAGGGTTTTCTAATTATCAATTAGCCTTTGAAAATTATTACCTTATAAACGGATTTAACACAACGTGCCATTGGAACACAGGAGTGATGGTTGCTGATAAAAACTTTGGTATTTTCCAGCTGTAGTAGTCATTTACAACATTAACCATGTCTACACTGTATTTCTGATCAATTTGATGTTATTTTAATAGACAAAAATGTGCTTTTCTTTCAAAAACAAGGACATTTCCAAGTGACCCCAAACTTTTGAACGGTAGTATATGTGAAAATTCTATTCAATGACTAGAGCTGGGCGTTCAACACCATAGTGCCCTCAAAGCTCATCAATAAACTAAGGACCATGGGACTAAACACCTCCCTCTGCAACTGGATCCTGGACTTCCTGATGGGCTGCCCCCAGGTGGTAAGGGTATGTAACAACACATCCACCACGCTGATCCTCAACACAGGAGAGCCCCTCAGGGTTGCGTACTCAGTCATCTCCTGTACTCCCTGTTCACTCTGTGATCACGGCCAGGCACGACTCCAACACCATCATTAAGTTTGCTGATGACCCAACAGTGGTAGGCCTGATCACCGACAACAATGAGACAGCCTATAAGGAGGAAGTCAGAGACCTGGCCTTGTGGTGCAAGGACAACAACCTCTCCCTCAACGTGATAAAGACAAAGGAGACAATTGTGGACTACAGGAAAAAGAGGACCGAGCACACCCCACCCCCATTCTCATCGACGGGGCTACAGTGGAGCTGGCTGAGAGCTTCAAGTTTCTTGGTGTCCACATCACTAACAACCTAACATGGTCCAAGCATACCAAGACAGTCTTGAAGAGGGCTCAACAAAACCTATTCCCCCTCAGGAGACTGCAAAGATTTGTTATGGATCCTCAGATCCTGAAAAGGTTCTAAACCTGCACCATTGAGAGCACTGGTTGCATCACTGCCTGGTATGGCAACTGCTTGGCCTCCGACCGCAAGGCACTAGAGGGTGTAGTGAGAACGGTCCAGTACATCACTGGGGCCAAGCTTCCTGTCATCCAGGACCTCTATACCAGGTGGTGTCAGAGGAAGGCCTTAAAAATGGTCAAAGACTCCAGCCACCCTAGTCATAAACTCTTCTCTCTGCTACCGCATGGCGAGTGGTACCCGAACGCCAAGTCTAGGTCCAAGAGGTTTCTAAATAGCTTCTACCCCCACGCTATAAGTCTCCTGAACATCTAATAAAATGGCTAACCAGACTATTTTCATTGCCCCCCCTCCCGATTTTATACCATTTGTATACTTTTGGAAATTTTAATTTTAACCACACACTTGTTGTTTGTGTACATGGATTTATAATGTTGTATGTTTTTGCCCTAACATCACTTTCCATCAATTTGTATAGCAGACCCTCGTGCCAAATTGAGTCAAAAGATTTCTTGAAATCAACAAAGCATGAAAAAAACTTTGCCTTTGTTTTGGTTTGTTTGTCATTTAGGGTATGCAGTGGGAATACGTGGTCTGTCGTACGGTAATTTGGTAAAAAGACAATTTTACATTTGCTTAGTACAATGTTTTCACTGAGGAATTGAACTAGTCTGCTGATAATGATGTTGCAGAGGATTTTTCCCAAGGTTGCTGTTGACGGATATCCCATGGTAGTTATTGGGGTCAAATTTGTCTCCACTTTTGTGGATTGGGGTGATCAGTCCTTGGTTCCAAATATTGGGGAAGGTGCCAGAGCTAAGGATGATGTTTAAGAATAGCCAATTGGAATTTGTGATCTGCATATTTTATCATTTCATTGAGGATACCATCAACACCAAATGCCTTTTTGGGGTTGGAGGGTTTGCATTTTGTCCTGTAGTTCATTCGATGTAATTGGAGAATCCAGTGGGTTCTGGTAGTCTTTAATAGTTGATTCTAAGATTTGTATTTGATCATGTATATTTTTTTGCTGTTCTTTGCTATAGGGCCAAAATGATTGGAGAAGCGGTTTACCCATACATCTCCGTTTTGGATAGATAACTCTTTGTGTTGTTGATTGTTTAGTGTTTTCCAATTTTCCCAGGAGTGTATGGATTCTTCAATTACATTGAGCTTATTTTTTTGCATAGTTTATTTCTGTATTGTTTGGGCGGCATAGTGGTTAGAGCATTGGGCCAGTTAACGTAAGGTTGCTGGATCAAATCCCCAAGCTGACAAAGTAAAAATATGTTGCACAGCTGTCATTGTAAATAAGAATTTGTTCTTAACTGACTTGATTAAATAAAACATATGTTTTGTGATTCACAATAGTGAAGGCTTAGGCTCAGATTTTCTAGGTCTCTTTTTTTGGGATGGATAGGTTTCTCAATTTCTTTCTTAGATTTTTGCATTCTTCATCAAACCATTTGTCATTGTTGTTCATTTTCTTCTGAGATTTGTTTGAAATGTTTTGATTTGATAGGGAAGCTGAAATATAAAATATACTGTTTAGGTTTTCTACTGTCAAGTTTACCCCTTCCCCATTTGAGTGAAACGTTTTGTCCAGGAAGTTGTGTAGAAGGGATTTAATTTGTTGTTGCCTAATTGTTTTTTGTTAGGTTTTCACACTACTTTCTTTCCATCTATATCATTTCTTAATATTATTCAGTTCCTTTGGCTTTGATGCCTCATGACTGAATATTTCTCTGTTCTTGTAGACTGTGATTTTGCTGTGATCTGATAGGGGTGTCAGTGGGCTGACTGTGAACGCTCTGAGAGACTCTGGGTTGAGGTCAGTGATAATGTAGTCTACAGTACTACTGCCATGAGATGAGCTATAGGTGTACCTACCATAGGAGTCCCCTCCAAAGCCTACCATTGACTATGTACATACCCAGCGTACGACAGAGCTGCAGGAGTTGTTATGTTGTCGTAGTTGTGTCTAGGGGGACATATGGGGGAGGGAATGCTGTCACCTCCAGGCAGGTGTTTGTCCCCCTGTGTTCTGAGGGTGTCAGGTTCTTGTCCAGTTCTGGCATTTAGGTCGCCACAGACTAGTACATGTCCCCGGGCCTGGAAATGGTTGATCTCCCCCTCCAGGATGGAGAAGCTGTCTCCATTAAAGTGTGGGGATTCTAGTGGGGGGATATAGGTAGCACACAGGAGGACATTTTTCTCTGTTTCCTTTTGAATTTCTAGCCAAATGTAAAATGTTGCTGTTTTGATTAATTTAATAGAGTGAGTTAGGTGTGCTCTGTACCATATTAGCATAACCCCTGAGTCCTTTCCCGGGTCCACACCTGGTAGTTTAGTGGATGGGACTACCAGCTCTCTGTAATCTAGAGGGCAAGCAGTGGGTCCATATCCTATAATCCATGTTTCTTGTAGGATGACAAAGTCTGTATTTCTGATTTCTTTGATGATGTCCAGGTTCCTGCTCTTTAGGCCAAAGGCAGATGACCTCAGACCTTGGATATTCCAGGATGAGATAGTGAAGGCTTTGTGTTCCATAAAGTGTCTAATGTTGTCAGCCGTGTGGTTTGGCCTCAGACCAGTAAGTGTGAGCAGAGCCTGCTGAGCATCAGGTACATGCCATTGGCTTGGTCTAGTGTAAGAGTGGGGGTTGGGCCTGTTAGCCTATTCACTACCTGGGCGTATGTCTGACTTTCATCTTGAGGCCCTGTTTGCAGGAGTGGGGGGCATGGGGTGGGCATGTGTGGCATAGATCTGAATCGCGGGGGCCTAAATGGGTTGTGGGCATGGTTGACTTGGGCTGGTGTTGATTGGTTGGGGTGGATTGGTGTGGACTTGTCTGGTGGTGCTGTGGTCTGGATGTAAGTCCTCTCGAATCGGGTCCTGCCGGAAGAGTGTCTCACTGGTCTGGGCGTGGTGTCAATTGATCTGTTGCTCCAGTGTGAAGTGTTGGGGCTGCGGTTGAGGGCGATGTCCTTTAGGGTCCGGGAGAAGGTTGGCACTGCTGCCTTGTATAGGTGTACCTGGTCGTAAAGGCTAATCAAGTTCAGGGTGGAGCCGTGGGCCAGGTAAACATTTGATTTTGAGGCACATTCATGGTAAATACTTGCATTTACACGCTGTATGGTAGCAGGGTGGAGATAGCCATGCTGTACGGTAGCAGGGTGGAGATAGCCACGCTGTACGGTAAGCAGGGTGGAGATAGCCACGCTGTACGGTGGGGAAAGTAGAAGAAGCTTTTTTAATCACTCCCTTGAGTGCTGTGGCCACCCTTTCCTGCTGTGCTCTCAGGTCGTGTGTGCCTGTGTGAATTATTATTTGGCTAGGTGAACCTAGTTGGTCCTCAGAGAGAAGGTCTAGGGCGTGCTGGGGTTGTCAGGAGGGCTATCAGGGCGGCTGACAGGGGGGTGCTCAGAGGGTGTTCGATCCCCTGGGCTTGGGGTTCTCCATTTGTCTGTTCTGCTGTGATGTTAAGGATATGGTCAAGGTCTGGGGTGGAGTGTTCTGCTCTCTCTCATTCTCCCCTCTCTCTCTCTCACTCTCTCCCTGCCATTGGCAGTTAGTTCCCTCAAATGAAACCCAGTGATATGTTGTCAGCAGAGAGAATGTAGAAGTGGACACGGTGTATTGATCTTGGTTGGTGATGTTTATCGATCGCTCTACAAAACATTATGAACACCTAGCATCAAGTAGCTTGGTCACGAAAATCAGAAAAGCAATCAAATTAATTGTTTACCTTTGATGACCTTCGGATGTTTTCACTCACGAGACTCCCAGTTACACAATAAATGTTTCTTTTGTTCCACAAAGATTATTTTTGTATCCAAAATACCTCAGTTTGTTTGGCACGTTATGTTCAGAAATCCACAGGAAAGAGCGGTCACGACAACGCAGACAAAATCCAAACATTATCCGAAAATGTCCACAGAAACATGTCAAACGTTTTTTATAATCAATCCTCAGGTTGTTTTTAAAATATATAATCAATAATATATCAACCGCAACGGTCTTTTTCAGTAGGAGAGGGAAAGGCAATGGCTGCCCAAACTCTGTTGCGCCAAGCAAAACGCTGCGGGCACCCTGCTATACAATGACGCGATGTTATCTTTCTCGCTCTTTAAAAAAAAGTAAAAAGTATGAAAGTATGTCTAAAGACTGTTGACACTTTGAGGAAGCGACCTCTCACTCACATCGCTCTCAGTCATGTAACTGCGTGCTTCCTTATCCAATTCAGAGGTGCATATTGAAGATATTGGAAGAACTGTCCACATTTACTTTGTCAGCCAACAAGATGAGTAGGCCTAAAGAACAGCAAAAGCAATAGGATATGTCAATCTACTATCCCCCATAGTACAAAAGCTGACCTATTCTTCACGAGAAATAAATATTCCTAAACATAGTCTGGGACAGTTGTGGGATGCGATAGATCCCAAATGAATACAACCACTACCATCGAAAAACCTGTTTGAAGCAATGAGCCTGACACAACAGATGAGAATGTTTTGCTTAACATTTTGATAAACTATTAGGCTATTTCTTCACATTATAAGCGCAGCAATGTGAACACTGTAGTAAGCATGTATGTTCTATTAGCAGGACAACACCATTCTCGAAAGTGACCACAACTGTGATTAGGCAGGTAATGATTTTATTATAAAGGTGCATTTTTATGTTGAAAATTATCTTCCCCAAACTTGAAACTCACGCGCTGCGTGTGTGTACAAGTTAGGCTAGTTATTTGGTCACTTTAGTTGTGATACTAACCTTATCAAAACATATAGGCTTATGGGCTGTGTGAGGTGATTTGAAAATGTCACAAAAAAAGCATGCACTGTTTGCCATTCACAATATATAATATATAAATCACAAGTGATAGGCTACTATTGTCACCTATCACACTATTCTTGATTTAATCTTGTCTTTAAATACATGATTACGATTATGATTATTTAGACCCCTTGAAATAATATAGACCCCTTTATTCTTTCCACATTTGTTACGCCTTATTCTAAAATGGATTCGTTTTTTCACCTCATCAATCTACACACAATAAAGACGAAGAAAAAAAAATTTTTTTATATCACATTTACGTAAGTATTCAGACCCTTTACTCATTACATTGTTGAAGAACCTTTGTCAGTGATTACCGCATTGAGTCATCTTGGGCATGACGCTACAAGCTTGGCACATCTGTATTTGGGGAGTTTCTCCCATTCTTCTCTCCAGATCCTCTCAAGCTCTGTCAGGTTGGATGGGGAGCGTTGCTGCACAGCTATTTTCAGGTCTCTCCAGAGATCTTAGATCGGGTTCAAGTCCGGGCTCTGGCTGGGCCACTCAAGGACATTTAGAAACTTGTCCAGAAGCCACTCCTGCATTGTCTTAACTGTGTGCTTAGGGTCATTGTCCTGTTGGAAGGTGAACCTTAGCCCCAGTCTGAGGTCCTGAGTGCTCTGGAGCAGGTTTTTAACAAGGATCTCTCTGTACTTTGCTCCATTCATCTTTTCCTTGATCCTGACCAGACCCTGACGCTGAAAAACACCTCCACAGCATGATGCTTCCCCCACCATGCTTCACCATAGGGATGGTGCCAGGTTTCCTCCTGATGCCAAAGAGTTGGATCTTGGTTTCATCAGACCAGAGAATCTTGTTTCTCATGGTTGGAGAGACTTTAGGTGCCTTTTAGCAAACTCCAAGTGGGCTGTCATGTGCCATTTACTGAGGAGTGGCTTTCCGTCTGGCCACTCTACCATAAAATCCTGATTGGTGGAGTGCTGCAGAGATGGTTGTCCTTATGGAAGGTTCTCCCATATCCACACAGGAACTCTGGAGCTCTGTCACAGTGACCATCTGGTTCTTGGTCACCTCTCTGACCAAGGCCCTTCTCCCCCGATTGCTCAGTTTCGCCGGGCTGGCAGCTCTAGGAAGGTCTTGGTGGTTCCAAACTTCTTCCATGTCAGAATGATGGAGGCCACTGTGTTCTTGGACCTTCAATGCTGCATAAATGTTTTGGTGCTCTTCCCCCAGATCTGTGCCTTGACACAGTCCTGTCTCGGTGTGCTACAAAAAATTCCTTCGACCTCATTTCTTGGGTTTTGCTCTGACATGCACTGTCAACTATAAGACCTTATATAGACAGGTGTGTGCCTTTCCAAATCATGTCCAATAAATTGAATTTACCACAGGTGGACTCCAATTTAGTTGTAGAAACATCTCAAGGATGATCAATGGAAACAGGATGCACCTGAGCTCCATTTTGAGTCTCGTAGCAAAGGGTCTGAATACTTATGTTAATAAGTTATTTCTGTATTTGTCATTATGGGGTATTGTTTGTAGATTGCTGAGGACTTTTTATTTATTTAATCCATTTTAGAATAAGGCTGCAACATAACAAAATGGAGAAAAAGTCATGGGGTTTGAAAACTTTCCAAAGCCAAACTATGCCCACTATACCTGTATGCCCTTTGAGCCAGGTTGCTGCAGTAGTTTGACGGCGCGTGTATACGTGTTCATCTGTCCCTTCCCATCATGCCAGGTGAGACTAGACGCTGGCCGGCGAGGCAGTTGGTAGCTTAGCTCCTCTGCAGAAACGGTTTGCTCCAGGGATGCATGGCAGAAGCTGAAGCTGGACGCAGCTGCAGACAGACAGACAGACAGACAGTTCTGACGTGAGACCGAGAGCTTGTTGAATAAAATCCCCAAAACCATTCAGTTAAAAACACTCAGTTGTATGTGGCCATGTCAAAGTAGTCATAAAACATACTGTATATATAATAAGAGATCACTTACGGAAAATAAAATATGGTTTAAAAATATTAAACTCAAATCCAGGATTAATTGAACAAAAACTCACAATGTGACTACTACTACAGTTCTATAACTCTGTGATTTACTGCCACCCTGCCCTTTCTCTCCTACCCCTCTCTCTCTTCCCAGTCTCTATTTACTTCTGTGTATCATAGTGACAGAGAGACAGTGTTTTGAGTTTTGAGCCAAAAGGACAATTCTGGTGTAAATCTGCTCATAGCTGACAAGCCAGAGACTGTTGCGTAGAGCAGAGGTGATACAGAGTTCAGAGAAACATTATGGAGAAACAAAAAAAGGAAGGAAAATAGACTGAAGAGAGAAATGTATTTCAGAGAGCAGTGATGTCTTTCCTGTCTGCTTCTGCTTTCTCCCCTCTCTCCCCCATCCTCTGCTTTCCCCCCTCTCTCCCCCCCATCCTCTGCTTTCCCATCTCTGTAGATTCTGTGGTCCCTCTCTCTGCTGTCCGTTGTTGTTTGTCTGTGGGGTTGAATATCACAGAGATTGCAGCAGGGGAGAACAGCAGAAAGAGAGGGTGAGAGAGAGGGGGTGAGAGGAGGAGACAGAAGGGAGAGAACAGGAGAAAGAGAGGGTGAGAGAGAGGGGGTGAGAGGAGGAGACAGAAGGGAGAGAACAGGAGAAAGAGAGGGTGAGAGAGAGGGGGTGAGAGGAGGAGACAGAAGGGAGAGAACAGCAGAAAGAGAGGGTGAGAGAGAGGGGGTGAGAGGAGGAGACAGAAGGGAAGAGAACAGCAGAAAGAGAGGGTGAGAGAGAGGGGGTGAGAGGAGGAGACAGAAGGGAGAGAACAGCAGAAAGAGAGGGTGAGAGAGAGGGGTGAGAGGAGGAGACAGAAGGGAGAGATGAGGAGAAAGAGAGGGTGAGAGAGGGGGTGAGAGGAGGAGACAGAAGGAGAGAACAGGAGAAAGAGAGGGTGAGAGAGAGGGGGTGAGAGGAGGAGACAGAAGGGAAGAGAACAGCAGAAAGAGAGGGTGAGAGAGAGGGGGTGAGAGGAGGAGACAGAAGGGAGAGAACAGGAGAAAGAGAGGGTGAGAGAGGGGGTGAGAGGAGGAGACAGAAGGGAGAGAACAGGAGAAAAGAGGGTGAGAGAGAAGGGGTGAGAGGAGGAGACAGAAGGGAGAGAACAGGAGAAAGAGAGGGTGAGAGAGAGGGGGTGAGAGGAGGAGACAGAAGGGAGAGAACAGGAGAAAGAGAGGGTGAGAGAGAGGGGGTGAGAGGAGGAGACAGAAGGGAGAGAACAGGAGAAAGAGAGGGTGAGAGAGAGGGGGTGAGAGGAGGAGACAGAAGGGAAGAGAACAGCAGAAAGAGAGGGTGAGAGAGAGGGGGTGAGAGGAGGAAACAGAAGGGAGAGAACAGCAGAAAGAGAGGGTGAGAGAGAGGGGGTGAGAGGAGGAGACAGAAGGGAAGAGAACAGCAGAAAGAGAGGGTGAGAGAGAGGGGGTGAGAGGAGGAGACAGAAGGGAGATAACAGCAGAAAGAGAGGGTGAGAGAGAGGGGGTGAGAGGAGACAGAAGGGAGAGAACAGCAGAAAGAGAGGGTGAGAGAGAGGGGGTGAGAGGAGGAGACAGAAGGGAGAGAACAGGAGGAGAAGCATTGAGCGGGCCTTCCCAGTAAACTTAGCAGGGAGAGAGAAGAAGAGGAAGGAGAGTGGAGAGTCCTGTCAGTGAACTGTATATTGACTGGTTATGGGCGAAGAGAGAGAAAGATGGAGAAAGAAGGAGGAGTAGAGCGATAGAGAGAGTGGGAGGGACAGATAATGATTTGGTGAATAACTGAGGAATGTTGGGAGACATAAAAAGTGTCTACAGGTTTTAGTGGTTAAAAATCAGCTCGGATAAAGCTTACCAGCACCAACCATATACCCAATCTATTCCAGTCCCTTTAAAAGTGTTCCTGATAAAGAGTGTCTACAGGGTTTAGTGGTTTATTACCAATTACCAGCACCAACCATATACCCAATCTATTCCAGTCCCTTTGAAAGTGTTCCAGATAAAGAGTGTCTACAGGTTTTAGTGGTTTATTACCAGCACCAACCACATACCCAATCTATTCCAGTCCCTTTGAAAGTGTTCCAGATAAAGAGTGTCTACAGGTTTTAGTGGTTTATTACCAGCACCAACCATATACCCAATCTATTCCAGTCCCTTTGAAAGTGTTCCAGATAAAGAGTGTCTCCAGGTTTTAGTGGTTTATTACCAGCACCAACCATATACCCAATCTATTCCAGTCCCTTTGAAAGTGTTCCAGATAAAGAGTGTCTCCAGGTTTTAGTGGTTTATTACCAGCACCAACCATATACCCAATCTATTCCAGTCCCTTTGAAAGTGTTCCAGATAAAGAGTGTCTCCAGGTTTTAGTGGTTTATTACCAGCACCAACCATATACCCACTCTATTCCAGTCCCTTTGAAAGTGTTCCAGATAAAGAGTGTCTACAGGTTTTAGTGGTTTATTACCAGCACCAACCATATACCCAATCTATTCCAGTCCCTTTGAAAGTGTTCCAGATAAAGAGTGTCTACAGGTTTTAGTGGTTTATTACCAGCACCAACCATATACCCAATCTGTTCCAGTCCCTTTGAAAGTGTTCCAGATAAAGAGTGTCTACAGCTTTTAGTGGTTTATTACCAGCACCAACCATGTACCCAATCTATTCCAGTCCCTTTGAAAGTGTTCCAGATAAAGAGTGTCTACAGGTTTTAGTGGTTTATTACCAGCACCAACCATATACCCAATCTATTCCAGTCCCTTTGAAAGTGTTCCAGACAAAGTGCTTTCATCAGCCAGCACCCTATCACAGTGAACTAAACTGGCCTGTTTAATAAAGTGAACCTCCTGGCTAGGGAATGGGATCCACAGTAATATACAGGATATACACAGTACTATACAGGATATACACAGTACTATACAGGATATACACCTCTTCATTAAGGATCCAATGTTTATCTCAATTTCAAATAATTTAGGGGCAACAGTTAAGTACCATAATAGCTTCTTAGCAAATGGCAATTTCTCAAGCAAGAATTTTGCTCGGACTGTCTGGGAGTGGTCTGAGTAGGGAAGGGAAAACAGAACGTGCTATTATTGGCAGAGAGGTTTGGAACTCTCTTTCTTATTGGTCTATTAACTCATTCATCCCACCAAAATAGGCAGAGATTTCAGGCAGTCTTTTGAACATGTCTAACACTGAAAGGGCATTATCATAATTTTCACAATAATATTCCAACCTCATAGTGTGGAAATATATAAAAATAAAAATAAACACATTTTTGACTGCACTGAGCCTTTAAGACCAGCCACGCATGATTAACTACTGTCCCCACCTTCATTGACACAACACTATAACTGACATCAGAGCTTATGGTTTAATTTGCAGGTCACTCTCAGCTCACAAGCATTTCGCCACACTCGCATTAACATCTGCTAACCATGGGTATGTGACAAATACATTTGATTTGATTAGAGTGTCTTCTATCCAGAGAAGAAGGTTTGAATGACCTCTAATATTCACTGCAGAGCAGTAAACAACACATCAGACATATGTATCATTGGTGAAAGGTGAGAGAGACTCAGAGTCAAGGGCAAAGCCCAAGGGGATATGTGCAGTCAAATTGAACAGAGAATGTTTCTCAGATGACACCCTATACTTTCTAGTACATTTGACAAAAGCTCAGAATTAGTGCTCTTTATGTGTCACGGGATTCTTCTGTTGAAGGTAAGGCGGACCAAAACGCGGCGTGGTTTGTGTTCATCTTGATATTTAATTAAAGAAAGTACTGAACACTGAATACAAAAACAATAAACAAATAACGACCGTGAAGCTAAATGAGAACTGTGATGACACAAGCAGTCAACATAGACAATCACCCACAAACAAACAGTGCAACCCAGGCTACCTAAGTATGATTCTCAATCAGAGACAACTAATGACACCTGCCTCTGGTTGAGAACCATACTAAGCCGAAACATACAAATCCACAAATCATAGAAAAAGCAACATCGACTGCCCACCCAACTCACGCCCTGACCATACTAAATAAATACAAAACAAAGGAAATAAAAGTCAGAACGTGACATTATGGGAAATCAGGTGTTTAATATAGTTTTAAAAAGTTGTCTCCAATGTGTGTTTCCTGGTCTCTTTTATGACGCAGTCTCAGTTGTATACTTGTGTGTGCCATAGCACTCTCTCTGTACCTTTCCTATGATTCAGCAGGATAGAGTATATATCTCCTTGGCCATCTGTCTGTCTATATTTATATATATTTGATCAGATTGGAGCCAGGCCATCTCCCCCATCTCGACCTCCTCAGTAAGTGATGTTGTGTTAAGTGCTACAGTCGTTCTCAATAAAATATATTATCACCTAGAGGGGAGAGGGAGGAGAGGAGTGAGGGAAGGAGATGAGAGGAGGTGAGACTATGAGACTCGAAATTTAGCTCAGGTGCATCCTGTTTCCATGGATCATCCTTGAGATATTTCTACAACATGATTGGAATCCACCTGTGGTAAATTAAATAGATTGGACATGATTTGGAAAGGTACATAGCTGTTTATATAAGGTCCCGCAATTGACAGTGCATGTCAGAGAAAAAGCCAAGCCATGAGGTTGAATGAATTGTCCGTAGAGCTCTGAGACAGGATTGTGTCGAGGCACAGAAGATCATTGAAGAGCATTGAAGATCCCCAAGAACACAGTGGCATCCATCATTCTAAAATGTAAGAAGTTTGGAACCACCAAGACTCTTCCTAGAGTTGACCGTCCGGACAAACTGAGCAATCGGGGGAGAAAGGCCTCGGTCAGGGAGGTGGCCAAGAACACGATTGTCACTCTGACAGAGTTCTAGAGTTCCTCTGTGGAGATGGGAGAACCTTCCATAAGGACAACCATCTCTGCAGCCCTCCGCCAATCAGGCCTTTATGGTAGAGTGGCCAGACGGAAACCACTCCTCAATAAAAGGCACATGACAGCCAGCCTTGCATTTGCCAAAAGGCTCCTAAAACTCTCAGACCATGATAAACAAGATTCTCTGGTCTGATGAAACCAAGATTGAGCTCTTTGGCCTGAATGCCAAGCGCCACATCTGGAGGAAACCTGGCACCATCCCTACGGTGAAGCATGGTGGTGGCAGCATTATGCTGTGGGGATGTTTTTCAGTGGTAGGGACTGGTAGATTAGTTAGGATTGAGGGAAAGATGAACAGAGAAAAGTACAGAGAAACCCCTTAATGAAAACCTTCCCCAGAGCGCTCAGGGCCTCAGACTGTGGCGAAGGTTCACCTTCCAACAGGACAACAACCCTAAGCACACAGTCAAGACAAAGCAGCAATGGTTTCTGGACAAGTCTCTGAATGTCCTTGAGTGGCCCAGCCAAAGCCCGTTCTTGAACCCGATCAAACGTCTCTGGAGAGACCTGAAAATAGTGACGCTCCCCATCCAATCTGACAGAGATTGAGAGGATCTGGAGAGAAGAATGGGAGAGACTCCCCAAATACAGATGTGCCTTGTAGCGTCATGCCCAAGATGACTTGAGGCTGTAATCGCTACCAAAGATGCTTAAACAAAGCACTGAGTAAATGGTCTGAATACTTATATAAATTGGATTTTTCAGTTTTTGAAATTGAATGATATGAATGTAGAAAAACAATTTTTTGCTTCGTCATTATGTGGTATTGCGTGTAGATTGATGAGGGGGAAAAACTATTGAATCAATTTTAGAATAAGGCTGTAACCTAACAAAATGTGGGAAAAGTTAAGGGTCTGAATACTTTCTGAAGGTACTGTATGTTTCATTGGTGAAAGGTGAGAGAGACTCAGAGTCAAGAGCCAAGCCCAAGGGGAAAAGGGATAGACAAAAACAAACCTTTTACCAGGTCTAACTACCTGGACTCTATTGGAGCGCGTCCCCATCTCCACTTAACCATATCACAGCTAAAGCTTTTGAAATCTCCAAGCTATTCCCCTTTTTAAAAGACAATAAGTTATTATGTCTTGTACCATGGAAGGTTGTTCCAATCCAAATCCCACGGTAGAATACCATAGCACTTTTGAACAGTACTCATTTGCTCCAAAAGAGGACATTCTAATTCTGGGGGCTAAAAACATCCACTCCCACATTTTGGCCACATAATCTGAGAGCGGCCGAAACTTCATTTTGCAGTAATTTCACGCTTTCTGTAATACATGAAACATAAAACGCTAAATATAGAGTGGAAAGCAGAAAATACATAGCAGATTTTCCCTAGGTCTATGTCTAACTGTGGTCTAAATGATGTCTCTCAGCAAATGTGGTTATGGAGTAGGACCAGGGTATTTACCTTCGTCCCTTAAATTAGACCATCTCCCATACCGGAGCAGGGGAAGGGAGGCAAGAAGGGAAATCTAGAAATATATAAATAAAACCCTATCTTTTTTCAAGGCACAATCACTGGCCCTCAATCCTGAACACAGATTGTATATGTGCCCTGTAGCTCTCAGAAATGGGGGAAATAATCGCCCATCGGTAGAGTAAAGAGAAGTGTTGAAAGGTCAATGTACAAAATGCCAGACTTTGACCTTAGCACTCAGTCTCTCCAGGCACCGTGTCTATGAGGCCGAGGGGGCAAGTGTTAGACAGTGTTAGGAGGAGAGGACTTGCATTCCCAGTGAGAGTGAACGTCCCAGCTGGTGATTTATATAAGCCCATATAGATGTACAATGTGATAGTACGGAGGAAACAGAACTATTGATTATCTCCCACTGTGTCACACATTCACACTTCAGATAACACACGCAGAGATACTTTCTCCTCTCCTTTCCTCCTCTCTCCCTCCCTCCTAAGTTATATTCAGGACTGACTAGCTCCTTCACCTCTGAACATCATAGAACTGCCTCAGGCTGTCTGTTTATCGTCCTCCTGGTATGAAGCTAAAGGGTGATAACAAGGGGTGACTGGAGAGAACTGTCAGGATGGTGACCTACTAAGAGGATAAAGGGGTGAAGGAATAGTGGGATGAGTAATATGGAGGGCTGAAGGTAAACAGATATGTAATGAAGGAGAAATGTGGTGATGAGGGCATAGACGAATGGTTAGAGCAAATGATGAGAGTAAACCATCTCAGGTTCATCCCACTATTCCTTTACTCTTTCATCATTTGCTTCAACCATTCGTCTATGCCCTGGATCAGAGGAGGCTGCTGAGGGGAGGACGGCTCATAATAATGGCTGGAATGGAGCGAATGGAATGGCATCAAACACATGGAAACCATGTATTTAGTGTGGTTGATACCATTCCACCTATTCCGTTACCAGCCGTTACCACGAGTGCGTCTTCCCCAATTAAGGGGCTACCAACCTCCTGTGGTCTTGATATTACGAAGTAAACACTCACAGCTCTGAAATAGGTGTAATCATTATAGTCTACAGACAAACACGCACACTAAAGAGAAGTACCTTCGGCAATAGCCTGCAGAGTCTTGCAGGGTGATAGCTGGGATGGGGGAATCAGTGAGCTCCTTGGTCTAATCATCAGCTTCAACTAAAAATCACAGGTCTCTAACGAATTTAGTTGATTCTCAATACTTGTTTTAATGTTAGCTGGTGGAAGGACTGTAGCTTGCATGGACAGCAAAGCTCCATTGTATCCACCCACACACTGGTCTGCAAGTGATGTAAGTAGAGTGGACTCCAGTTCATTGTAATGGTCACATGGAGTGTGTAGATCGATACCGTGCTCCCCTGCCGTGACCTCAAACCACAGAGAGATGGATTGACTGTCCTGAAGCTCTAACCACTACCCACTGACTTACTACCTGTGTGTATGTGTATGTCTTTTCCAGGGATGGTATGCATTGATGAAATAACCATTGTTGGCTATGTATATGCTAATGATCTGTATTGAACTGCACTATAGATACGTGTACTGTATAAGTTCAGCATGCTTGTCCTAGATTAGAGTCCTACCGCTACCATAGAGCCTAGTGGCAGCCTAGGCAAGAACTCATGCAAATTCTGTTCATATATAATCATATTTAGACGTTTTTATTTTCAATAGTTACATTTGTGTTGATCAAATCTTGATATCATGAATTGGTTCCTGCCCGTAAATAGCTGAAAATCAGTGTTGTCAACAAGCCGGCTAATGCTAGCTAGCCGGTGTTTGTTTTAATTAGAAATACATTACTACTGACTTTGGGTTCTTTTTCACCAACGGTGACCAAGAGGAGGCTTATGCATCCAGAGCTGGCAGTGTGCCAGCTTTTTCATTGCTTAGGAGGATACTTCTCAAGTAAGGAATAGGCTTTACTCTGTGGGGAGCTCAAACTACATCACAGTCCCAACACAGAGAATCTGCAGATGGTGGAGATGCCCTGGAGCCGCCTGCCTGCCTACCTTCCTGCCTTTAGACATGCTGAGCTGACCACCACCGCCGCTGACCATCTCAATCAATTAAATATTATTTGAAACATGCTGTCAAGGCTGTGGGTAACTGGTGAAAGGAGTCAAGCGCAGGAGAGATGAGATGCGTGGACAAGGTATTTAATACAAGTTAACACCAGTATAAACACAATACTATGGTGCTGGAAAAATACCGGTACCACGGCATAAACGGGCTTAATAACAAAACCCGGCAACAAAATGCCGTCAGTAACAGCATGAACAATAAAACACCCACATAAAAATGGGGGAAACCAGAGGGTTAAATAAGGAACATGTAATGGGGGAATTGAAACCAGGTGTGTAGAAAACAAAGACAAAACAAATGGAAAATGAAAAGTGGATCGGTGATGGCTAGAAGGCCGGTGACATCGACCGCCGAATGCCGCTCGAACAAGGAGAGGGACCGACTCCAGGGGAAGTCGTGACACATGCTTTGCAAACAACAGATGAAATGCTTACTTATACAAGCCCTTCCAAACAATGCAGAGAAAAAAAAGATCAGAAAAATAATAAAACGAAGAATAAATATACAAAGAAAAATAAAATAATGGGCAAATATTGCTGACGTTGAGGGAGAGGTTGTTGTCCTGGCAACAACCTGCCATGTCTCTGACGTCCTCCCTGTATGCTCTCATCGTCGTCAGTGATCAGGCCTACCACCATCACGTCGTCTGTAAACTTAACCATGTCTCTGACCTCCTCCCTGTATGCTCTCATCGTCGTCAGTGATCAGGCCTACCACCATCATGTCGTCTGTAAACTTAACCATGTCTCTGACCTCCTCCCTGTATGCTCTCATCGTCGTCAGTGATCAGGCCTACCACCATCATGTCGTCTGTAAACTTAACCATGTCTCTGACCTCCTCCCTGTATGCTCTCATCGTCGTCAGTGATCAGGCCTACCACCATCATGTCGTCTGTAAACTTAACCAGGTCTCTGAAGTCTCATCGTCGTCAGTGATCAGGCCTACCACCATCATGTCGTCTGTAAACTTAACCATGTCTCTGACCTCCTCCCTGTATGCTCTCATCGTCGTCAGTGATCAGGCCTACCACCATCATGTCGTCTGTAAACTTAACCAGGTCTCTGACCTCCTCCCTGTATGGCGTCAGTGATCAGGCCTACCACCATCATGTCGTCTGTAAACTTAACCATGTCTCTGACCTCCTCCCTGTATGCTCTCATCGTCGTCAGTGATCAGGCCTACCACCATCATGTCGTCTGTAAACTTAACCATTTCATGTGTATGATCACACATTTGTGACCATTGCTGAATGGTCCCTGCAGCATACCATCGCAAATATGTGATTGGAACAGTAGCATCAGATCGCGTCTAAACAGTATTGTTGTCTGAAAAGCATCTAAAAGCATTTGTACTGATGAGAAATAAAGATCTCCACAACTTTATTCATCAATTTCACCTTCTATAGGACTGCAAACCTAATCATCAAAGTATCACACGGAGGACATCACACAGCCAAACTCCTTCCAAAAACCATTCTAAATAACTGTTTGTGCTGACAAAACACAAAACATTAGTTAGCGACCAAACAGCTAGACGTGTTTACAATCTCTGGTGAGTACAAGGGACTAATGTAATGTTGTTTTGAAAAGAGATGCGGCTAAAATCTTTATGATGGGGGATTTATCAACAAATGGGGGGCAAACACTAAAGATGTTCATAAGCTAAATGAAAATACAACTGGCAACCCTGAGGTACCAGTTACAATCTGATGCTAAGTTGATGCAAAGTTCAAAACAACTGGGATCTTGGAAGTGGGAACTCAGAAATCCGTTTTTGAATGGTCATCCAACTCGGAATTCCAACTCAAGAACTCTCGGGGGCCACTTTCTACAGCTCCGACTGTCCGACTTGAAGATCACTGACATCATGATTTGACCTCGTATTTTTCCGAGTTCCAATTTGTCTTGAAAGCACCATAAGTCAGTCGAGTGAACCTTCACCTCGTTTTGTTATAACATCTTTGGTCTGACAGAAGCTTACGTGACAATCAGAATGCATTGTATGATCTCAACTAACATGGCGCCACACATACTCAAGCTGGCAAAAATTATAGCTAAGGATTAGCTATTTTAAACACATCATATGTGTCCATTACAATCATTGCAAGAATCGGAATGCATTATTTGTCACCAGTACATGAAAATGTGAATAAAACAGTAAATACATTATGCTCCATACATACGGTGTGCATTCTAAATGTTTACAGAGTTACAGTTCATATAAGGACATTTGTCAATTTAATTAAATTCATTAGGCCCTAACTTATGGATTTCACATGCCTGGGTGCAGCCATGGATGGGCCTGGGAGGGCATAGGCCGATCTCGCAGGTGAAGAAGCTGGATGTGGAGGTCCTGGGCTGGTGTGGTTTCACATGGCCTGCAGTTATGATGCCAGTTAGACATACTACCAAATTCTCTAAAATGACATTGATGGTGGCTTATGGTAGATAAATTAACATTCAATCCTCTGGCAACAGCTCTAGTGGACATTCCTGCAGTCAGCATGCCAATTACATTCTCCCTTAAGACTTGAGCCATCTGCCCAATTCTCTAAAATGATGTTGGAGGCAGCTTATGGTAGAAAAATGAACATTAAATGATCTGGCAACAGCTCTGGTGGACATTCACTCAGTCAGCATGCCAATAGCACACTCCATCAAAACTCGAAAACACATCTGTGGCATTGTGTTGTGTGACTAAACTGTACATTTTAAAGTGGCCCTTTTATTGTCCCCAGCACAAGGTGCATGTGTGTAATGATCATGCTCTTTAATCAGGGCTGTGGACAAACAGTCCATTTATATTTTCCAACGGGCCTATACATTTGGGTGAGATTTTTTTCTCGCCTGAGTAGCCTCGTTTCACTGCCAAAATTAAAATTAAACCATCTTGTGTTCAGTGAAATAACAACATAATGTGAAATACTGGTTGCCTAGTCAAATAATTAACATCCAATCACATTAACCGTTACTCTCTCACAGGAAACCTTCACTCTTGTGCAGACATTTAGAAACTAAACATGACAATTTGAAAAATAAGCCACGGGAGTTTTTTTGAGCGAGAATAAAAATGACTTTCGAGTAGTAAGACATGTATAAAAGGCTAGAAGCGACAGATATGGTGAGCTACCGAGTGGCTAGGACAGGCAAGCCCCATACTAGCAGTTGCTCCCAATGCCACTTGGGTACAGTGCAGCATCCACCGAGAGGCTCTTGCTGCCAAGGGAATTCCTGACAACTTGAAAGATGTTTTGGACACCACAGTGAAAATAGTTAACTTTGTTAAAGGAAGGCCCCTGAACTCTTGTGTATTTTCTGCACTATGCAATGATATTGGCAGTGACCACGTATCGCTTTTACAACATACAGAAGAGTACTGGTTATCAAAGGTATTGACACATTTCTTTTAAAATTAAGAGCCGAGCTTAAAGTTTTCTTTACTGACCATCATTTTCACTTGTCTGACCGCTTGCATAATGACGAATTTCCAACACGACTGGCCTATCTGGGTAATGTTTTTTCTCGCCTGAATGATCTGAAACTAGGATTACAGGGACTCTCTGCAACTATATTCAATGTGGGGGACACAATTGAGGCTATGATTAAGAAGTTGGAGCTCTATTCTGTCTACATTAATAAGGACAACACACAGGTCTTTCCATCATTTTTTGTGTGCAAATGAATTCAAGTTTACGGACAATGTCAAATGTGATATAGCGACGCACCTGAGTGAGCTGGGTGTGCAATTACGCAGGTACTTTAACGAAATGGATGACACAAACAACTGGATTCGTTATTCCTTTCATGCCCTGCCTCCAGTTCACTTACCGATATCTGAACAAGAGTCTCAACGAAATTGCAACAACCGATTCTGTGAACATTTTATTAAATCAGAAGCCACAGCCAGATTTCTGAATTGGGCTGCGCTCAGTTTCTTGCCTTGGAAAACTGTGCTGTTAAGACACTGATGCCCTTTGCAACCACGTATCTATGTGAGAGTGGATTCTCGGCCCTCACTAGAATGAAAACTAAATACAGGCACAGACTGTGTGGAAAATTATTTAAGACTGAGACTTTCTCCAATACAACCCAACACTGAAGAGTTATGTGCATCCTTTCAAGCACACCCTTCTCATTAACCTGTGGAGAGTTATTCACAATTTTTTATGAACAAAGAAGGTTTTATATGTAAGATGGCTAAATAAAGAGCAAAATTATTGATTATCAGTTGTGCCCTGGTCCTATAAGAGCTCTGTCACTTAACACGAGCCGGGTTGTGAGAAAAACTCATTCTTATGTTTAATAAATATATTGTATAGTGTGTGTGTGTGTGGTAGGCTTACAATGACGGTGGAAATCAACATTTGAGAGTGCACTGACCCTGGTGCTAGAGGGGGTACGCAGCTGAGGTTGAATCGGGGTACGGGACTATAACATTTTTGGGAACCACTGGTCTACAGCATATCATGAGGTATTCAAACTCAGGCGAGCTGAACCTCAATACTTCATTAATATTAGAGATCACCATGTCACGCCCTGACCTTAGTATTCTTTGTTTTCTTTATTATTTTGGTTAGGTCAGGGTGTGACATGGGTGATATGTGTGGTTTTGTCTTATTCTAGGGTGTTTGTACTATCTAGGGGTTTTTGTAGATTTATGGGGTTGGTTTCATCTAGGTGTTTATGTTGGTCTATGGTTGCCTAGATTGGTTCTCAATTAGAGGCAGGTGTTTATCGTTGTCTCTGATTGGGAACCATATTTAGGCAGCCATCTTCTTTGGGTATTTCGTGAGTTATTGTCTATGTCTAGTTGCATGTTAGCACAGTGTTTATATAGCGGTCACATTCGTCTTTATCGTTTTGTTGTTTTTGCTTAAGTGTTATTCGTGTTTTTAACCACGCTGCGCTTTGGTCTACTCCATACGACGATCGTGACACACCAGCTATTAAAAAAGAGACACACACACCCCCTCTTCCCTTGAGTTTCCCCGATGCCACCTATCTGTCCTAGCGATGTATAGAAAAACCATTTAGATTTCTTTACCATGTCCTTCTTCAGGATATTACAGTTGTTCAGATCACGTTGATAGGATAGTCTCCAACAGAGCTCATCCATCAAGTGATTGCACATTCGCCAATAGAACGTAGTAGTGTAGAACGGGTATTGTCGATTTATCCACTCTCCGACATAGTCTCGTCAGGTATACAGAACGCCGGTCTCTATAGCGTCGTCTCCTTCTTCGAGTGTCGGAGTTTTGCACCTGGTCCGGGATAATCAATATGTCTTTCGCCTCCGAAGTTCTCATTCAAATTGAGGTTAGTGCTTGCTGATCTGATGTCCAGACGCTCTTTTCGGTCATAGGAAACGATGCTGGAAACATTATGTACACAAAAAGTTAAGATCAGCACAAAGAAATACCAGAAATTGCTCAATTGGTCAGGAGACAATTTTTCCAGAACCCTCCAGTGCCATTTTGTGAGCATCCACATCCTGTCATGCCCGCGGCTGCCCATCTGCTTGAGGCTTCAAGAAGCAAACAGACTTGATCTATCTACTGTTGTAGCTTATATTTATTTTTAAATGACTTCTTGTTGTATATTTTGCTTAACAAGCTATTTGAGATTCTGTCTTTAATGAAAAGCTCGATCAGTTCAATTAATTATTATTATTAAACTTTCAAACTATTTGAGCAGTGTGTGTATGTTAGAGCTTTGAATTTTCACCAACTGGTCGTAGAAGGCGCTAAAGGGTTGGTAACTATGGTTGGGTGATAGATATGATTTTTAAGGCATATCTTCATTTTTGAAAACGTATTATCCCGTTTTAGGGAAGACCTAGATGCAGACAGTGTCGAAGTAACACACTTTCATTACTAGAACAGAGGGTAGGCCAAACGACAGGTCAAGGGCAGGCAGAGGTCGGTAATCCAGATCAGAGTCCAAAAGGTACAGAACGGCAGGCAGTCTCAGGTACAGAACGGCAGGTAGTCTCAGGGTCAGGGCAGGCAGAATGGTTAGTAATGGAGATACGTGGGGCAAAGGTACAGGACGGCAGGCAGGCTCAGGGTCAGGGCAGGCAGAGGTCAATAATCCAGGGTGGTGTGACATGGTACAGAACAGCAGGCAGGGTCAGGGCAGGCAGAATGGTCAAAACTAGAAAACAGGAACTAGAAACAGACAGGAGCAGGGGGAAACACGCTGGTAGGCTTGATGAACCAAATGAACTGGCAACAGACAAACAGAGAACACAGGTAGACGGTAGCAAGAAAAAGTATGTGAACCCTTTGGAATTACTTGCATAAATTGGTCATACAATTTGATCTCATCTTCATCTTAGTCACAACAATAGACAAATATAGTGTGCCTGAACTGATAACACACAAATTATTGTATTTTTCTATATTCAATACATCATTTAAACATTCACAGTGTAGGTTGGAAAAAGTATGTGAACACCTAGGCTAATTACTTTTTCAAAAGGTAATTAGAGTCAGAAGTCAGCTAACATGGAGTCCAATCAATGAGACGAGATTGGAGATGTCGGTTAGAGCTGCCCTGCCCTATAAAAAACACTCACAAAGTTTGAGTTTGCTATTCACAACAAGCATTGCCTGATGTGAACCATGCCTCGAACAAAAGAGATCTCTGAAGACTTAAGATTATGAATGGTTGACTTGCATAAAGCTGGAAAGGGTTAATAATTGTATCTCTAAAAGCCTTGATGTTCAGCAGTCCGCAGTAAGACAAATAGTCTATAACTGGAGAAAGTTCAGCACTGTTGCTACTCTCCCTAGGAGTGCTCGTCCTGCAAAGATGACTGCAAGAGCATAGTGCTCAATGAGGTCAAGAAGAATCAGTGTCAGCTAAAGACTTACAGAAATCTCTGGAACTTGCTAACATCCCTGTTGATTAGTCCGATAATACCGTAAAACACTTAACAAGAATGGTATTCACGGGAGGACACCACGGAAGAAGCCACTGCTGTCCAAAAAAAACATTGCTGCTTGTCTGAAGTTCACAAAAGAGCACTTGGATGTTCCACAGCGCTTCTGGCAAACTATTCTGTGGACATATTAAGCTAAGTTGTTTGGAAGGAACACACAACACGATGTGTGGAGAAAAAAGGCACACCAACATCAAAATCTCATCCCAACAGTAAAGTATGGTGGAGAGAGTATCATGGTTTGGGCTGTTTGCTGCCTCCGGGCCTAGACAGCTTGCTATCATCGACGGAACAATTAATTCCCAAGTTTATCAAGACATTTTGCAGGAGAACGTAATGCTATCTGTCCACCAATTGAAGCTCAATAAAAGTTGGGTCAACTTCTGTTGAGGACGACGACCCAAAACAACAGGACAACGACTGAAAACACAGAAGTAAATCAACATCAGAATGGCTTCAACAGAAGAAAATATGTCTTGTGGAGTGGCCCAGTCCTGACCTCAACCCAATTTTAAAATGCTGTGGCATGACCTCGAGAGTGGTTCACACCAGACATCCTAAGAATATTGCTGAACTGAAACAGTTTTGTAAAGATGAATGGTCCAAAATTCCGCTTGACCGTTGTGCAGGTCTGATCCGCAACTACAAAAAATGTTTTGTTGAGTTTATGGCTGCCAAAGGAGGGTAAAACCAGTTATTAAGTCCAAGGGTTCACATACTTTTCCCAACCTGCACTGTGAATGTTTACACGGTGTGTTCAATAAAGACATGAACATGTATAATTGTTTGTATGTTATTAGTTTAAGCAGACTGTGCTTGTCTATTGTTTGTCTATTGTTGTGACCTAGACGAACATCAAATTTATGGAAGGTGAACCTTCACACCAGTCTGAGGTCCTGAGCACTCTGGAGTAGGTTTTTAAATCAAGGATCTCTCTGTACTTTACTATGTTCATCTTTCCGTCAAGCCTGACTAGTCTCCCAGTCCCTGCCGCTGACAAACATCCCTACAACATTATGCAGCCACCACCATGCTTCACCATAGGGATGGTATTGGCCATGTGATGAGCGGTGCAAGGTTTCCTCCAGACATGACGCTTGGCATTCAGGCCAAAGAGTTCAATCTTGGTTTTATCAGAGCAGAGAATGTTATTTCTCATGGTCTGAGAGTCCTTTAGGTGCCTTTTGGCAAACTCCAAGTGGGCTGTTATGTGCCTTTTACTGAGGAGTGGTTTCCGTCTGGCCAATCTACCATAAAAGCCTGATTGGTGGAGTTCTGCAGAGATTGTCGTCTTTCTGGAAGGTTTTCCCATCTCCACAAAGGAACTCTGTCAGAGTGACCATCAGGTTCTTGGTCACCTCCCTTACCAAGGCTCTTCTCCCCCGATTGCTCAGTTAGGCCGGCTGGCCAGCTCAAGGAAGAGTCTTGGTGGTTCTAAACTTCTTCCATTTAAGAATGATGGAGGCCACTGTGTTCTTGGACATTCAATGCTGCAGAAATTATTTGGTACCCTTCCCCAGATCTGTGCCTCGACACAATGCTGTCTTGGAGCTCTACGGAAAATTGCTTCAACCTCATGGCTTGGTTTTTATTCTGACATGCACTGTCAACTCTGGGACCTGATATAGACACGTGTGTGCCTTTCCAAATCATGTCCAATCAATTGAATTTACCACAGGTGGACTCCAATCAAGTTGTAGAAACATCTCAAGGATAATAAATGGAAACAGGATGCACCTGAACTAAATTTGGAGTCTCATAGCAAAGGGCAATGAAAATAAGGGATTTCTGCTTTCCATTTTTTTTTAAATAAATTATCAAACATTTCTAAAAAAATGTTTTTTTGCATTGTCATTATGAGGTATTGAGTGTGGATTCATTAGGATATTGTATTTATTTAATCAATTTTAGAATAACAACAAAATGTGGAAAAGGTGAAGTGGTCTGAATACTTTCTGAATGCACAGTATACTGTAGCTAAGAACGTAATACTAAGTGTATGTTGTGTAGTAAGCTGTTAGTAGACCATGTGCCTCACCCTAATAATTTGGTTCCTTTCCCCCTCAAAACTTAGCCAACTGTTCTGCCTTGGTGGTGCAAATGTAGCCTATAGCCCGTTTTAGAGAAATGTCATCATCAAATATTGTAATAGTTTTTATTGTCTGCTTATATGCCCCCTTTATTTATCCTACTGTTTTGACTTGGTGGACTTGGAGATTACTGCAAGAACGGCCCATGGTCTCAGACACAAGAGGTATGTGGCAGGGTCTACAGTCAATCACGGATTACAAAAAGAAAAGCAGCCCCGTCGCGGACCAGGATGCCTTTCTCCCAGACAGACTAAATAATTGTTTTGCTCGCTTTCAGGACAATACAGTGCCACTGACACGGCCCACAACCAAAACCTACGGACTCTCCTTCACTGCAGCCGACATGAGTAAAACATTTAAACGTGTTAACCCTCGCAAGGCTGCAGGCCCAGACAGCATCCCCAGCCGCATCCTCGGAGCATGCGCAGGCCAGCTGGCTGGTGTGTTTATGGACATATTCAATCAATCCTTATCCTAGTCTGCTGTTCCCACATTGTTCCTGTTCCCAAGAAAGCTAGGCAACTGAGCTAAACGACGACAGCCCCGTAGCACTCACTTCCGCCATCATGAAGTGCTTTGAGAGACTAGTCAAGGACCATATCACCTCCACCCTACCTGACACCCTAGACCCCCTCCAATTTGCTGGACTTCCTGACAGGCAGCCTCCAGGTGGTGAGGATAGGTAACAACATCTCCACCCCGCTGATCCTCAACACTGGGGCCCCACAAGGGAGCGTTCTGAGCCCTCTCCTGTACTCCCTGTTCACCCACGACTGCGTGGCCAAGCACGCCTCTAACTCAATTATCAAGTTTGCGGACGACACCACAGTGGTAGGCTTGATTACCAACAATGACGAGACGGCCTACAGAGGAGGTGAGGGCACCCAGAGTGTGGTGTCAGGAAAATAACCTCACACTCAACGTCAACAAAACAAAGGAGATGATTGTGGACTTCAGGAAACAGCAGAGGGAGCAACCCCCTATCCACATCGACGGGACAGTAGTGGAGAAGGTAGTAAGTTTTAAGTTCCTCGGCGTACACATCACGGACAAACTGAATTGGTCCAACCACACAGACAGCATTGTGAAGAAGGCGCAGCAGCGCCTCTTCAACCTCAGGAGGCTGAAGAAATTTGGCTTATCACCAAAAGCACTCACAAACTTCTACAGATGCACAATCGAGAGCATCCTGTCGGGCTGTATCACCGCCTGGTACAGCAACTGCTCCGCTCACAACCGTAAGGCTCTCCAGAGGGTAGTGAGGTCTGGACAACGCATCACCGGGGGAAAACTACCTGCCCTCCAGGTGGTCCTACACCACCCGATGTCACAGGAAGGTCATAAAGATCATCAAGGACAACAACCAGCCGAGCCACTGCCTGTTCACCCGCTATCATCCAGAAGGCGAGGTCAGTACAGGTGCATCAAAGCAGGAACCGAGAGACTGAAAAACAGCTTCTAACTCAAGGCCATCAGACTCTTAAACAGCCACCACTAAAATTGAGTGGCTGCTGCCAACACACTGACTCAACTCCAGCCACTTTAATAATGGAAATGGATGGAAATTGATGGAAAAATATATCTCTAGCCACTTTAACCTATGCCACTTTGTTTACATACCCTACATTATTCATCTCATATGTATATACTGTACTCGATACCATCTACTGCATCTTGCCTATGCCGTTCTGTACCATCACTCATTCATATATCTTAATGTACATATTCTTTATCCTTTTACACTTGTGTGTATAATGTAGTAGTTGTGGAATTGTTAGATTACTCGTTGGTTATTACTGAATTGTCGGAACTAGAAGCACAAGCATTGCGCTACACTCGCATTAACATCTGCTAACCATGTGTATGTGACAAATAAAATTTGATTTGATTTGAATCCGCTCATCGTTTGCACATCTCAATTGTCAGTAGAAACTACATTTGTTTAAGCAAGTCAGCCATATCAGCTATGTTTTTTTTAAAGGCAGTAAATGAGGCTGAATGCACTGTTTCGCTGCCAGACAAGGCTCCGCTGATAGCCAGCTGTAGCAGTGGTAAGGATTCACTCCATGGTGCTGAAAAGAAAGCGCTGCTGTTGGGACAGCTTTATGTAGGCCCTAACAGTGTCACGTTCTTTCAAAATCGAACCCAGAAGCAGACCAGGACAAGGAGAGTAGGAAGAAGGTGAGTCTTTATTTACAAGTGAATGTGAATGGGTAGATATATCCAGGTGGCGTAGCGGGCAGCGGTGGTGAGTTGATGGGAGTAAATAGGCGGATCCAATGGGGTAGCGGAATCCTCCGACGACCAGGCGGGAATGGGGTAAATGATCCGGGTGAGTAACTGAAGACAGAACAAACGGAGGTAAGTTTAAGGCAAGCAATACGTAAAAAAACAACAAAACAAATTCTATCCAACTTGAGGCTGATACTATGGCACAACATACTGTTCATGGCTAACGATCCGGCAGGGAATGGATGTCAGGTCAGAGCTTTTGAAGGGGAGAGGTGATGATCAGGACAGGTGTGCAGATTACTGATGGGATACAGGTGCGGGTGAACATCGATCTCCCAACAAGCTAATTCGCCCGGCAACCAGACAGGGTGCGTTCCAGGACACCGGAAACACACTCCAGGACAGAAACACAGGCAAACACAGACTCAGGAAGCGGGATTCGTGACAAACAGTTTGTGGGAGTTTGTTACAATTATAGTGCAATTAGTGTAAAATCAAATCAAATGTTATTGGTCACATACATGTGTTTAGCAGATGTTATTGGTCACATACACATGGTTAGCAGATGTTATTGGTCACATTCACACGGTTAGCAGATGTTATTGTTCTGGATCTGGTGACTGTGAAAAGACCCCTGGTGGCATGTCGGGTGGGGTCAAAGCAAATCAAATGTTATTGGTCACATACACATGGTTAGCAGATGTTATTGCGAGTGTAGCGGAATGCTTGTGCTTCTAGTTCCGACAGTGCAGCAATATCTAACAAGTAATATCGAACAAATACCCAATACACACAAATCTAAGTAATGGAATAAGAATATTTAAATATATGGATGAGCAATGTCTGACTGGCATAGGCTAAGATGTAATAGCATAGTATACAGTATATACATTATTAAAGTGGCATTATTAAAGTGACTAGTGTTCCATTATTATTAGGATAAACCATCATCTAGTGGACCAATGGAGACCCATTACCCTTTACATTACTAACCCTCTAAACCCCGGCTTTATGGAAACTGGCAGTGAAAGCAATGAAACAGTAGTAACTGCAAGCAAGAGCGTAGGCAAAATTAATTCAATAGTCGTTTTTAACTCAACTCTCCATTATTTCACTTTTCCTCACCAACATATTCTTTTACATTTCCAACTTTATTTTTCATGTTTACAATTTATTTTATATTTACTTTAATACTCCAAGAAAGATTCACCCATTTTGAATGTTATATTGTTTTTGTGCATCTCTGAGCGATGTTCTATCGACTCCTGGAGTCATTGCATGTACATCCATCTGAGCTATTGCCTTTCACGCAGGCAGAAAATCAGCCATTATGACATTACATTGCGATAGAGATGCTATATTGGAACTTAATAGGAATATGACTTTTAGATGGCGAAAACTTCTATCATACATGTCAAATTTCAATTCTGCACAATGTTATAACTCCGGAGGTGGTCTTCTCTCCAACTAGCCATTGATCATATTTTAGCCATGTACCTACTTCGAGAAATGTGTAATTTAGCAGAGGGGCAAGCACATTTCTCCTGTTTGTCTGCCTCTGCAGTCCAGGGTGCATTGCATGGCTGCCGTTGCGAATGTCAGACTCCAAACTGCAGGTTGAACACGGTGAACATGTAGACTCCTAAATTGATAATGCAGTTTGTTTAGGCAATTTTACAGTTAACTAGCTACTTCATGCTGATGTTGAGTTTGATATTATTGTGTATAGCTACGTTTTCTAGCTAGCTCGCTACCTAGCCAGCCGGCCCATAGAGAGCATTGCATCGTGGGTTTTGAAGACGACTTGAGCTGCAATATATTTTCACGTTGCTACCAGCCTTATTATAATGACAAAATGAAAGATTTGTTCACAAAATATATTGTTTCCCTCAAACTAGTGTTATTTAACACTGTAAATTATAGGAATTAGCGGTTTTGGATGGATTTGTCCGTTAAGGCGTGAAATTGACCCCCGTGGGCAGGGGGAGGGGCTTTGTGTATGAGCAGGAAGGTGCACACAGCACAGAAGGAGTGAAGGACACGAGACCAAAAAGACAAAATGAAAACAAGTGGACGGACATAAACACTCTGAAAAACAGAACAAACACAACAAACTTGATTCTTGTGATACAGGCATTTGGAATTCCGCGCTAATACATACATTTTAATTAATGAAACTAATTCGATATATCGCCCAGCCCTGTTTGTAACCCCACGACCTCCAACGCACCCACCCACACAGTCTTGTTTAAAACTTCTTAAGGATAGGGGGCAGTATTTCCCCTTTGGATGAATTGCGTGCCCATAGTGAACTGCATCAAAATCTGTCCTAAATTGCTAATAAATGCATTGTATTATTATTATTGGATAGAAAGCACTCTGAAGCTTCTAAAACCGTTTGAATTATGTCTGTGAGTATAACATTATCACAGGGCAGGCAATCTTCCAAACTAGTTTTGGAATCCTGAAAGTTGGGGCAACTTTGACGTCATCGACCCCTCCCTTCCCAACAAGTTATGGATCTGGAAACACTTCCTATGTCTTCCACTAGATGTCCTCATTCAGTAGAAAGTGTAATCGAGCATTTGCTGTGAACTTTGACCTAGTGGGGAGGAATTTGCTACGGTGTCACAAAAGATTTACGTGCTTGAGGGCGCATATGCGTTAGACTGTTTGTCCGTTCCAGTCAGCCCCAGATGAACTAGGATTGTCCGGTTGGAATGCCATTCGTTTTGTACGTTTATAACATCTTGAAGATTGATTCTGCACTTAGTTTGACCAGTTTCGTCGACCTGTAATATGTCATTTGGAAGTTTTGAGGCAAAATTATTCTGGACCAGAAGTCATTTTTTGGGCATTTGAGCTGAAAGTGGTGGCAGATGCTACTACATGGACACTAGAATTGAACATTATGAAACAAAACGATTTATTGTTGAAGTAGGACTCCTTCCACTACATTCTGATCGAAGACCATCAAAGGTAAGGGAATATTTATGTTGTAATTTTGTATTTCTGTTGACTCCAACATAGCGGAGAAATATTGTTACGTCTGAGCGCCGTCTCAGATTATTGCATGGTAGGCTAATTCCGTAACGTTAAATAAAAATGTGACACAGCGGTTGCATTAAAACCTCTTAAGTCGACCCGACACGCATGCGTCCCATCTAGCCATCTGGAAATGCAAATGCACTACGCTAAATGCTAATAGCACTCGTTAAAACTCAAACGTTCATTAAAACACACATGCAGGGTACTGAATTAAAGCTACACTCGTTGTGAATCCAGCCAACAAGTCAGATTTTTAAAATGCTTAGCAGGTTAACTAACCTTGTAGGCACACACAATTTATAACCATTCCAAATCCTATTTTCTCTCACCTTAAACGTAAGTAAAGTTATACTTATATTTAGAGGGTGAGAGAGGAGAGAAAGAGAGAGAAATAAAGTCATTTGTAAGCAGCAGGAATGATGAGTGAATGATGAGTGAACAGAGAGACAGTGGGGGTCTGTCATTCACTCTCCTTCTGAAGTTTGGGAGCTAGCTTGTGATCTGATAAAGTGATGTTCCGTGGCTATGAGATGTGGCTGTATCTAGGGAGCTTTTTATTTATCTGAGGCTGCTAGCTAGCTCAATTTCCAGCGTGAGTTAAATATCTCTAACGGTCGCCCCAGCATGAGTTCCAAATATCTCTAATGGTCGCCCCAGTGTGGGTTCCAAATATCTCTAACGATCGCCCCAGCGTGAGTTTTTCATGCACGTGATGTCAGAATGTGCTCACTGTTCCAAAATGTGATTGTTATGCAACAGGACAGTTAATCCACGCTGCCCTCAAACCAAGGCACTGTCTTGTCTTTGCTGTTATTAATGTGTTTGACTGTTCTTTTTATAAAATCAATGAACTACATTGAATTATTATATTAACCATATAAGAATGAATGAAGTAGTAATCTGGGGCCTATGGTGGAAAATTACAAGAATTAAGGGCATCTCTCTCTAGCGTGATGTCAGAATGTGTTCACTGTTCCAAAATGTGAGTGTTATAGAACAAGACAGTTAATCCGCGCTGCCCTCAAACTAAGGCATGCAGCCTGCTATTATTTATAGGCTGTTTCAACTTGTCCATTTCAAATGATTTTTCTAACAAGTTTTATTTTCTAACAACAGTTTGAATTGAGGCGTGTTCTGCCTTCTCATTAATTCACATAAAAGTAGGTGTCATGCCCTGACCATAGTAAGCTGTTTTTTCTCTGTGTTGGTTGGGGCGTGATAGTGACTTGGGTGGGTCTAGGTGTTTTTGTATTTCTAGGGTGCCCTGACATGGTTCCCAATCAGAGGCAGCTGTTTATCGTCGTCTCTGATTGGGGATCATATTTAGGTAGCCATTTCCTCATTTGTGTTTGTGGGATCTTGACTATGTGTAGTTGCCTGTCAGCACTATTTTGTATAGCTTCACGGTTCGTTTGTTCATTTATTTATTTTTTTCGGTTTTCATTTATTAAAAGAGAATGTACGCATACCACGCTGCACCTTGGTCTCATTCTAATGATGGACGTGACAGAAGATCCCACCACCAAAGAACCAAGCAGTGTGCCCAGGAGGAGGAAGTATCCTGGACTTGGGAGGAAATCCTGGCAGGACAGGATCGCCCTTTTTAGCTGGAGTCACCTAGGAGCATGAGAGGACAGCAACGACGTCGGGGAGGAAGGCCACAGAAACCCCAACCTCCATGTGGAGGGGGCACATGGAGCAGTCGGCGGAGCCAAGGAGTGAACCAAAGACAGTCCTGGAGTCGAGTGAGAAGTCTGACGCAAGATTCCGGAGAGAGGTGCTGGCGTTGAGAGCGCTGCAGAGTGGACGTGCTGAGGTGCGTGTCATCAGCCCGGCACCACCTGTACCGGTCCCACGCATCAGGCCTCCAGTGCGCCTCCACAGTCCAGATCTTCCGGCGACAGATCCCAGTCCGGAGCTTCCGGCGACAGTTCCCAGTCCGGAGCTTCCGGCGACAGTTCCCAGTCCGGAGCTTCCGGCGACAGTTCCCAGTCCGGAACCTCCTGAGACGGGCAACAGTTCGGAACCTCCTGAGACGGTCTAGAGTCCGGAGCCTTCAGCGATGGTCCCCAGTCCGGAGCCTTCAGCGATGGTCCCCAGTCCGGAGCCTCCAGCGACGGTCCGCAGTCCAGAGCCTCCAGTGACGGTCCACAGTCCGGAGTCAAGTTTTGCGGGGGGGGTACTGTCACGCCCTGACCATATTAAGCAGTTTTTTTCTCTGTGTTGGTTGGGGCGTGAGAGTGACTTGGGTGGGTCATCTAGGTGTTTATCGTTGTCTCTGATTGGGGCTCATATTTAGGTAGGTAATTTCCTCATTTGTGTTTATGGGATCTTGACTATGTGTAGTTGCTATTCTGTTTAGCTTGCACGCTGCACCTTGGTCTCATTCTAACGACGGACGTGACAGTAGGCCATTTCACTTTTACGGACAATTAATTCTTTAGGCATTACAGAGCCGGACAAACTTCCACACTGTTTCTGCAGATCAAGTATGCAGACATTTGTGCATCTCCAGTTAGAATAGGACCTGCACAAACTTTTCACATTTTCCCGGCTGGTGCCCGCTTCGCCTTCATTGTTGTTTTCATTACTACATGATAATAACTTTGGACATGTGTGCGTTTCTATCAAAGCCTTACATTATCATTATAGTTTCTGTATGTCATGTCATGTAGTTTCTACTGTAGCTCACTGTATGTATGGAGCATAATATCCTTGATCCTTGACTCCGGCGATGTCACTTATAAAATAGCCTCCAACACTCTACTCAACATATTGGATGCAGACTATCACAGTGCCATCCGTTTTGTCATGAAAGACCCATACACTACCCACCACTGCGACCTGTATGCTCTCGTTGGCTGGCCGTCGCTTCATACTCACCGCCAAATCCACTGGCTCCAGGTCATCTACAAGTTTCTGCTAGGTAAAGCCCCGCCTTATCTCAGCTCACTGGTCCCCATAGCAGCACCCACCCGTAGCATGCGCTCCAGCGGGTATATTTCACTGGTCATCCCCAAAGCCAACACTTCCTTTGACCGCCTCTCCTTCCAGTTCTCTGCTGCCAATGACTGGAATGAACTGCAAAAATCTCTGTAGCTGGAGACTCTTACCTCCCTCACTAGCTTTAAGCACCAGCTGCCAGAGCAGCTTACAGAAAACTGCATCTGTACATAGCTCATCTGTAAATAGCCCATCCAAATCTACCTCATCACCATACTGTATTTATTTATTTATCTTGCTCCTTTGCACCCCAGGATCTCAACTTGCACATTCATCCTCTGCACATCCTACCATTCCAGTGTTTAATTGTTATATTGTAATTACTTTGCCACCATGGCCTATTTATTGCCTTACCTCTCTTATCCTACCTCATTTGCACATGCTGTATATAGATTTATCTACTGTATTATTGATTGTTTATTTATTCCATGTGTAACTCTGTGTTGTTGTATGTGTCGAACTGCTTTGCTTTATCTTGGCCAGGTCGCAGTTGTAAATGAGAACTTATTCTCAACTGGCCTACATGGTTAAATAAAGGTGAAATACAAAAAAATAAAAATAATCCATGGGACTCTGAATAATGGCCTTTTACTCACAATGCAAATCACTGTAAATGGAATACATTATCACCATGTGCCATTACTGCGCTACAGAAAACCCGCTAACCAAACAACAGCTCAGAGCAAACAGCTCACTCAAAAATGTAAGATTTCTCGATTTTTCCTAGACCTAAAAATTCATGGTTTAAGCAATGTTGTGAACACAGCAAATGTTGTTCTTTTCTATTTTAAAAAAGTGTAAAAAATGTGAAACTGGGAGAAAATGGGAGAAAAACAAAACCAAGAAATCAAAATCTGGGAAAAAACAGAAGTAAGCAAATCATTTTAACGGATTTAAAATGCCCCACCAACATTTTTTTGCTGTACATGAGTATGTGTCATCCTGCAGCATTTTGAGGAAACTTGAGGTCAGGTCCAATATTGACTATGTGGGAAAGAGCTTGGGCCATCCTCCAAATGGTTTAGAGTCAAATAATTTCTACAATTTAGCAGACACTTTTATCCAAAGCGACTTACAGTCATGCGTGAATACATTTTTACCTACAGGTGGTTCTGGGAATCGAATCCACTAACCTAGCGTTGCAATGCCCTACCAAGATGCATGACAGGGTTGTAAATGCTCTATGAAGCCTCAATTTAATAGGATTCATAAGGCATTTTTTAAGTGGTGCTTATGCCAACTTTTATGAGGTACAGGTTTATATCACATTTGACATTGGTGGTTCTGTCACACAGTTATGCTACATTTATTAACCCTTAATAAAGCAGATTTGTATTTAGCGTTCATGAAAGCTTTAGGAAGTCTTTATAAGCTGCATTTAATTTAAAGTGGGACCAAAAACCAAAAAAGAACGAGAAAGTAAGAAGCTACAGTTGAAGGCAGAAGTTTACATACACTTAGGTTGGAGTCATTAAAACACGTTTTCAACCACTCCCCAAATTTATTGTAAACAAAATATAGTTTTGGCAAGTCAGTTAGGACATCTACATTGTGCATGACACAAGTAAGTTTTCCAACAATTGTTTACAGACAGATTATTTCACTTATAATTCACTGTTTCACAATTACAGTGGGTCAGAAGTTGACATACACTAAGTTGACTGTGCCTTTAAACAGCTTGGAAAATTCCAGAAAAATATGTCATGGCTTTAGAAGCTTCTGATAGGCTAATTAAAATCATTTGAGTCAATTGGAGGTGTACCTGTGGATGTATTTCAAGCACTACCTTCAAACTCAGTACCTCTTTCCTTGACATCATGGGAAAATCAAAAGAAATCAGCCAAATCAGCCAAAAAATCTGATTCATCCTTGGGAGCAATTTCCAAATGCCTGAAGGTACCACTTTCATCTGTACAAACAATAGTATGCACGTATAAACACCATGGGACCACGCAGCCATCATTAATCTCAGGAAGGAGACGCGGTCTGTCTTCTAGAGATGAACGTACTTTGGTACGAAAAGTGCAAATCAATCCCAGAACAACAGCAAAAGACCTTGTGAAGATGCTGGAGGAAACAGGTACAAAATGATCTATATCCACAGTAAAACGAGTCCTGTATCGACATGACCTGAAAGGCCGCTCAGCAAGGAAGAAGCCACTGCTCCAAAAACGCCATTAAAAAGCAAGACTATGGTTTGCAACTGCACATGAGGACAAAGATCGTACTTTTTGGAGAAATGTCCTCTGGTCAGATGAAACAAAAATAGAACTGTTTGGCCATAAAGACCATCGTTATGTTTGGGGGAAAAAGGGGGAGGCTTGCAAGCCGAAGAACACCATCCCAACCGTGAAGCACGGGGGTGGCAGCATCATGTTGTGGAGGTGCTTTGCTGCAGGAGGGACTGGTGCACTTCACAAAATAGATGGCATCATGAGGGAGGAAACTATGTGGGTATATTGAAGCAACATCTCAAGGCAGTCAGGAAGTTAAAGCTTGGTCGCAAATGGGTCTTCCAAATGGACAATGACTCCAACCATATTTCCAATGTTGTGGCAAAATGGTTTAAGGACAACAAAATCAATGTATTAGATTGGCCATCACAAAGCTCTAACCTCAACCCTATAGAAAATGTGTGGGAAGAACTGAAAAAGCATGTGCGAGCAAGGAGGCCTTCAAACCTGACTCAGTTACACCAGCTATGTCAGGAGGAATGGGCCAAAATTCACCCAACATATTGGGGGAAGCTTGTGGAAGTGTCCCTGAAACATTTGACCCAAGTTAAACTATCTAAAGGCAATGCTAACAAATACTAACTGAGTGTATGTAAACTTCTGACCCATTGGGAATGTGATGAAATAAATAAATGCTGAAATAAATCATTCTCTGTTCATTTATTTCACATTCTTAAAATAAAGTGGTGATCCTAAGACAGGGAATTTTTACTGGGATTGTCAGGAATGTCAGGAATTGTGAAAATCTGAGTTTAAATGTATTTGGCTAAGGTGTATGTCAACTTTCGACTTCCACTGTATATAATCAGCTGCACCCTTTGGTTGGTTGCAGAACGTACACTGAACCATACATGCTGTGTTTCCCTTGTCAACTCCTGTCTGTAATTGCATTAATAAAGGTTAAATTGATTTACTTAAAGAAGATATTGTCTGACTGCAATTTCACCAATAAGTCAATGATTGACAAGGAACATGGAACCTACCACGACGCTGTCCCCGTCAATGAGGGGACTAGTTACACCCGTGTTGAGGGTCATTGTGGTGGTGCTGATGTTTAGGGATAAAATCCCTCACGAGTTAGCCAGGGACTTTCAGTCAGACAGACACGCCAATTACTTACTACTCTCCACACACACCCCAGGTGAAAACCGTAGAAGCTGACTGTCATGTGCCATTTACTGACGAGTGGCTTCCATCTTGCCACTCTACCATAAAGGCCTGTTTGGTGGAGTGCTGCAGAGATGGTTGTCCTTCTGGAAGGTTCTCCCATCTCCACAGAGGAACTCTGAAGCTCTGTCAGTGACCAACGGGTTCTTGGTCACTTCCCTGACCAAGGCCCTTCTCCCCCAATTGCTAAGCTTGGCCGGGCGGCCAGTTTTATGAAGAGTCTTTGTGGTTCCAAACTTCTTCTATTTAAGAATGACGGAGGCCACTGTGTTCTTAGGGACCTTCAATGTTGCAGACATTTTTTGGTACCCTTCCCCAGATCTGTGCCTCGAAAAATCCTGTTTCGGAGCTCTACGGACAATTCCTTCAACCTCATGGCTTTTTCCTCCGACATGCAATGTCAACTGGAGTCCCATAGGGCGGCGCACAATTGATCCAGCGTCGACCGGGTTTGGCCGGGGTAGGCAGCCATCGTCAATAAGAATTTCCTTCTTAACTGACATGCCTGGTTAAATAAAGGTTACACACACACACACATTACCAGTAAAACATAATCAAAACCTATTACTTTCACTTATTTCGTTGGTCAGTCGTTTCATTCTCAACCAGGATTTCATCATACATGTCAAGCAGGGCAGTTCCAGCTGTCTGTCTGTCCGTGTCCGTCTCTTCCTCAGGTGCGCACTGTGTTCGTTTCCATCTTGTCCAGTTTTGTTGAGCAGGCGTTTCAATGCCATGACAGAGGGTATCAAGTCTGCTGCAGACACAGTTCATTTGTTTATTTCTCCAGTCAGTTGTTCAAATGGCGCTAGGAGTGTTCATGTTTCCAAGTTTCAAACATGTTGTCAAATGCCACTGAAATGGCAGCAGCGGTATGAGAACCAGCACATTCTTGAGCATGCAATACGGCCTTCATCAGTACGAAAATCCTCGTCGACCCACTGTGCTGTCAGACTCAACATGCTCATGTGGCTGACGTCGATGGTCCAAGTCCATAGCAAGCAGCATAATGAATTCCATTATCTTGGCGTTAATGGATTTTGCCTTTAAGTTCTCGCTGAATGTTCTTACCCTTTCAAATGACTGCTCAACTTAAGCTTGTTTAGTTGTTGGAAGTGTGCGCTTAGTATTTTTCTGTTATGTTCTGTGTAACGCTGTCTTTTTCCTGGTGTCATTACTACATCTACTTACCTTATATATGTACGTTATATAGGTACGCATGTCAGCTTTGACATCGGTTTTGCACATCGGTGTTAAACTAGACATCAGGCCGATGGCAATGTTGGCATTTTTAGCTACTATATGCTCACCAATATATTGTGCATCCTAGCAGTAACATAACAAAATGTGGAAAAAGTCAAGGGGTCTGAATATTTTGCGAATGCACTGTATGTATACATTAATATTATGTATCCAGAGAAACTTGGATTCAAATAAATGCTTTTTTAGATTTGCCCTACAATGACTTAAGGTTACCTAACATAACCCCGGTTTTATAACTTTTTGGAGAATACACACCAATAGAGCTCTCTGTTTAGATCTGTATTGCAGTTCTATCAAGTAATTATACCATTGGCAGATTTGTATATGCACAAAATTAACGTAACTTTGATTTTGTACACAGTCATGTGAATACGTGGTATAGAAAAGGTCCCCCTCCACCCTCTGGTGGTATTGATAACTTGTTATTAAGTCTCCAGATAAACCTAGATTTAAAAGGTCCTGTCTATTAATATAGATGGAATTAGGTATTTTTGGGAGGGGTCAAAATGACCCCAAAGGACAATTTAAAACGTCCATTGTCATGTGTGCTCCCTCTCCGAAATTAAGGTCACCAGGATGCTCGTTATGGCGCACATCTGTCACCATCGTTACACGCACCTGCACATCATCAGACTCACCTGGACTCCATCCCTTCCCTGATTACCTTCCCTATATATGTCACTCCCTTTGGTTCCTTCCCCAGGAGTCATTGTTTTTGTTTCAGTTTCCTATCTGTCTGTTGGTCGTGATTCTTGTTTCGTTTATTGATTAAAATCACTCACTCCCTGAAATTGCTTCCCGACTCTCAGCATACATCGTTACAGAATGACGCCTCACCCAAGGGAAGCGGCAGTTTTTTTTATTTTTATGGGAATGATGCAGTGACCGTGAACCGCTACAGGCTCTCATGCCTTCACCGGATCGTCAGGCTCCCCTGCCTCAGCTGGTCTGTCAGGTTCCTGCACCCCAGCCGGCAACAGGTTCCCACGCATCAGCAGGGGCAGGGGTGTCCGGTCCGCTCCTGATCCCCGGGATCGACCCCTTTGGTTGGCGTCCTGCGGCTGGAGCCGAACGCGCCAGGGAGGGGGTACCGTCACATATGCTCTCTCTGGCGCTTTCGGTTGCCATGCTGCCGCATCTCAGCCGGACTGACAGGTTTCCCTCACCTCAGCAGAGGTGACCGGTCCGCTCCTGATCTCCAGGATCGTCATCTTGGGTGACGTCCTGCGGCTGGAGCCGAGCATCGGGGAGGGAGTACTGTCACATGCGCCCTCTCCAGCCTCTAGGTCACTTGTTATGGTGCACACCTGTCACCATATGGCGCACCTGCACGTCGTCAGACTCACCTGGACTCCATCACTTCCCTGATTACCTTCCCTATGTCACTCCCTTTGGTTCCTTCCCCAGGGGTCAATGTTTGTTTCAGTTTCATGTCTGTGCATTGTTCGTGTTTCTTGTTTTGTTTTATGTTTCGTTTACTGATTAAATCACTTACTGAACTTGCTTCCTGACTCCCAAAGCACTTCGTTACATCCATCTTGATACAGGAACACAAAATAATGATTTTGATTTAATAAGATCAAGTTGATTGACAAAGTCATGAAATATTGGAATAATTTAATAAAACCACCTTTAGTCTATGATACAAAAATATGCCTCTGGGGTCAAAATTACCCCAGTTGGTAGTTTGAGGGATATTTGTAACAGAGAAAGTGTTCACATTTGATGTTCTTCTCTGGTCTTCAGGCTTGGAGTGTTGTCTCGAGTCTCGCAGATGGTAACCTGGAACTAGGACAGACCGGAGTGGGAAATCGGGATGACACATCAGATCCTGCTCACCATAACTGACAGCTCCACAGCCTGGACTACTAGGCTTCAGAGACACTCAAGGGTTAGTTGAACTACGACTTAAAATAGTCATCTAGGCCTATATTTATCTAATGTATATTCAAACCTACGATCTTTGTACAACAGTAGCACTTTGGGTAGAGTTATGTGCGGTACTCAATGTATCTTCATATTTTCATAGTTTTCATTGATCTACAATGTTCTTGATTCCCTTCTTCAGATCCTTCCTCCTCCAGGGTTGACAGAGAGAGAGTGTGTGCACGGGTAGCAACATATGAAAAATGAAGGGCATAATAAATGACCTGTATAATAGATTGGCACAAAACAATTCCAGTGCTCGTCCAGTAACCAAATGATGATCATCAAATCAAATGCTATTTGTTATATGCGACGAATACAACAGGTGTAGACCTTACAGCGAAATGCTTACTTACAAGCACTTAACAATGCAGTTAAGAAAAATACAAAAGAAAATAACTTAAAGTAACAAATAATCAAATAATTAAAGAATGGCAATAAAATAACCATACCAATGCTATATACAGGGGGTACCGCTACAGACTTAATGTGCGGGGAACTGGTTAGTCGAGGTAATATGGACATGTAGGTAGAGATATTAAAGTGACTACATATAGATTATAGGAGGTTAGCAGCAGCGTAAAATAGGGGAAGGGGGACAATGCAAATAGTCTGGGTAACCATTTGATTAGATGTTCAGGAGTCTTATGGCTTGGGGGTAGAAGCTGTTTAGAATCCTCTTGGACCTAGACTTGGCGCTCCGGTACAGCTTGCAATGCAGTAGCAGAGAGAACAGTCTATGTCCAGGGTGGCTGGAGTCTTTGACAATTTTTAGGGCCTTTCTCTGACACCGCCTGGTATAGAGGTCCTGGATTGCAGGACGCTTGGTCCCAGTGATGTACTGGGCCGTACGCACTACAAGGCAGTGATGCAACCCGTCAAGATGCTCTCGATGGTGCAGCTGTAGAACCTTTTGAGGATCTGAGGACCCATGCCAAATATTTTTAGTGTCCTGAGGGGGAATAGGTTTTGTCGTTTCCTCTTCACAACTGTCTTGATGTGTTTGGTGATGTGGACACCAAGGAACTTGAAGCCAGTTCCACTACAGCCCGTCGATCAGAATGGGGGCGTGCTCCGTCCTCCTTTTCCTGTAGTCCACAATCATCTCCTTTGTCTTGTTGACGTTGAGGGAGAGGTTGTTGTTCTGGCACCACACGGCCAGGTCTCTGACCTCTTCCCTATAGGCTTTCTCATCGTTGTCGGTGATCAGGCCTATCACTGATGTGTCATCGGCAAACTGAATGATGGTGTTGGAGTCGTGCCTGCCCGTGCAGTCATGAGTGAACAGGGAGTACAGGAGGGGACTGAGCACGCAGCCCTGGGGCCCCCGTATTGAAGATCAGCGTGGCAGATGTGTTGTCACCTACCTTTACCACCTGGGGTCGGCCCGTCAGGAAGTCCAGGATCCAGTTGCAGAGGGAGGTGTTTTAGTCCCAGGGTCCTTAGCTTAGTCATGAGCTTTGAAGGCACTATGGTATTGAATGCTGAGCTGTAGTCAATGAATTGCATTCTCACAAAGGTGTTCCTTTGGTCCAGGTGGGAAAGGATAAAGCACTAAATAAACTTCAGTTAGTGCTAAATACGGCTGCTAGAATCCTGATTAGAACCCCAAATTTTGATCATATTACTCCAGTGCTAGCCTCCCTACACTGGCTTCCTGTCAAAGCAAGGGCTGATTTCAAGGTTTTACTGCTAACCTACAAAGCATTACAATGGCTTGCTCCAACCTATCTCTCTGATTTGGTCCTGCCGTACATACCTACACGTACGCTACGGTCATAAGACGCAGGCCTCCTAATTGTCCCTAGAATTTCTAAGCAAACAGCTGGAGGCAGGGCTTTCTCCTATAGAGCTCCATTTTTATGGAACGGTCTGCCTACCCATGTCAGAGACGCAAACTCGGTCTCAACCTTTAAGTCTTTACTGAAGACTCATCTCTTCAGTGGGTCATATGATTGAGTGTAGTCTGGCCCAGGAGTGGGAAGGTGAACGGAAAGGCTCTGGAGCAACAAACCGCCCTTGCTGTCTCTGCCTGGCCGGTTCCCCTCTTTCCACTGGGATTCTCTGCCTCTAACCCTATTACAGAGGCTGAGTCACTGGCTTACTGGGGCTCTCTCATGCCGTCCCTGGAGGGGGTGCGTCACCTGAGTGGGTTGATTCACTGATGTGGTCATCCTGTCTGGGTTGGCGCCCCCCCTTGGGTTGTGCCATGGCGGAGATCTTTGTGGGCTATACTCAGCCTTGTCTCAGGATGGTAAGTTGGTGGTTGAAGATATCCCTCTAGTGGTGTGGGGGATGTGCTTTGGCAAAGTGGGTGGGGTTATATCCTTCCTGTTTGGCCCTGTCCGGGGGTGTCCTCGGATGGGGCCACAGTGTCTCCTGACCCCTCCTGTCTCATCCTCCAGTATTTATGCTGCAGTAGTTTGTGTCGAGGGGCTAGGGTCAGTTTGATATATCTGGGGTACTTCTCCTGTCCTATTCGGTGTCCTGTGTGTATTTAAGTGTGCTTTCTCTAATTCTCTCTTTCTCTCTTTCTTTCTCTCTCTCGGAGGACCTGAGCCCTAGGACCATGCCCCAGGACTACCTGACATGATGACTCCTTGCTGTCCCCAGTCCACCTAGCCATGCTGCTGCTCCAGTTTCAACTGTTCTGCCTTATTATTATTTGACCATGCTGGTCATTTATGAACATTTGAACATCTTGGCCATGTTATGTTATAATCTCCACCCAGCACAGCCAGAAGAGGACTGGCCACCCCACATAGCCTGGTTCCTCTCTAGGTTTCTTCCTAGGATTTGGCCTTTCTAGGGAGTTTTTCCTAGCCACCGTGCTTCTACACCTGCATTGCTTGCTGTTTGGGGTTTTAGGCTGGGTTTCTGTACAGCACTTTGAGATATCAGCTGATGTACGAAGGGCTATATAAATACATTTGATTTGATTTGATTTGAATGGGCAGTGTGGAGTGCAATAGATATTTCTAGTGGGTCTAGGGTTTCTGGGATAATGGTGTTGATGTGAGCCATGACCAGCCTTTCAAACTACTTCATGACTACAGACGTGAGTGCTACGTGTCAGTAATCATTTAGGCAGGTTACCTTAATGTTCTTGGGCACAGGGACTATGGCGGTCTGCTTGAAACATGTTGGTATTTCAGACTCAGAAGGGAGAGGTTGAAAATGTCAGTGAAGACACTTGCCCGTTGGTCAGGAAATGCTCAGAGTACATGTCCTGGTAATCCGTCTGGCCCTGCAGCCTTGTGAATGTTGACCTGTTTAACTAAAGGTCTTGCATATTGATCTTGCATATCTATGTGTGCACATTCCCCCCATCATTAGCATAGGGTGGAAGTCATTGATTGCCTTTGTCATGACTGTCCTGATCAGGTCAGGTTACAGGAAACCACAACCCTACAGATTATCTCTCAACCCCAACAGAGGAGGAGGGTTTTATGACCCCTTACACCCCTGGTAAATCTTAGGCCACACAACATTCCTTTGTCCTCTCACTATGGAAAACCAACCTCAGAACCTAAACATGCAATAAAGGGACTTTGGAACAATGGTTTCCGTCAGCCACAATGGTGGTAATGACGATAGATGGAATATGAAAATGTCATTTTTGTTTTGTTATTAAAGGTTAATAGGTGATGTTATTACGAAAACAGTTTTCCTAGTATATGTTTATACATTGTACGTTGTGTGGAAAATGTCCAAATCAAAGGGAATGTTTTGATAAAGATGCAATGTGAAATTAGAGAATTGCCCTAAAGGTGGCTACGCCCACTTCTGACCAGAGGGTATTTAACCTGTGTGTGAAGAATTAACATATCAGACTAAGTGACCCAAGTTGCAGCCGGGGTCTAAAAAGTCAACAAACCCAAAACGCAACACAAGTTTGAAGACAAATATTTTTCTACCCAAGCTACAGATGAGTAGCTGTGTCTAAGCAGGTGAATTCAAGTCAAACCACCTAGCTTCTACTTCCCATCGAATCGTGGTATCTACACTGTTTCATTCCTACGCCGTGAGCTCTGAGCTACAGAGCTGTCTGTCCTCAGAAGAACCCTTCCAGAACAAGGGCGAGGGAACAGACTCCTAAGCCAAAAGGACACTGTCATCGTGAGGAAGACCAGAGAGGTGCGCCGGAGAAGTGTGTCATTGAGTAGCCTGAACGGTCCACGCGGAGGATCCACAGAGACCTTCCCCACGTAATTACATCATTATATTCTGACCCATAAGAGCCGCAGTTTGGAGCAAGGCTAGGGTTAGAATAAGCATAGCGGACAAATGCACCCAAATGTATATTTCTCTCGTGTACTTTCACTTTTTCTCTCTCTTTTAAATTCCCATTTTGGGTAACACGTGCCATAGTTTGTCGGCCCGTTATACTAAGTTCCAATCAATAGCCTAGAATGTGTATCTTTTATCATAGTTGAGTATTTATTTACTAGAAAGCTAAAATTAAAGATTGGTGTGGTACGAACTCATTGGTGAGACCCGGGTCCGTGCAGATTCCCGGATTATACGACGTTCAGAACGAGATTGTAGAGGTAACTGATTAATTAGCGGCTGTTGTAAAATCGATATTCTGATATTCTTTGAGTTAATTTGGGAAATAGAAACTCAATAAAAACGTATTTTCCCATGGTGCCCCAGGTTAATGAGTTAATAATTGCTTGATTCAGTTAATCACGCAATTAGAAACTTTTAATAATTCGATGAGTAACAGTCGTCACATTAACAAAGACAACGTCACGACACCTTGTTTGTGTGTGTGTTTATCTGCTTTTGGCCACGGACTTCCATTAGGTCGGTAACTTAATTGGTGTTCCACAGCAAGAGAGCGGGGATGGCAGTTATACTTATTGGGTAGCTGTGATTTATACAGGGATTTCTTCCCTCACACACAACACACTACTTAAAGGAGAGATATTGGATACGGGCCTGTGCGTTCTCTAATTGTAGAGGAGGAGAGGGGGATGAAGCAGGAGAGTAGAAGAAAGAGGAGGAGAGGGACAATTTGGAGCCAGAACAAAACCACTGGACCGGAACAGAGAGAGGACTCATTGCTTCAGAAGACATGAGTGAAATGGGAAGGTGGGGATGAGAGAGAAATGGAGTAGACGGTCTGATCGGAACATCGAGAAGCTCTCCCTCATTGCCGACAATTATCCCAATCCCAACAAAGCTAATGTCTATCCACAAGACTGCCTGCACCGCTCAGAACACACGTCACTCCTATCATACGCACAGACTGATGTGTAAATGTTTACACTACCTCCCCTCACTGTTCTCTTTCTCTCTCTTCATCCTGCTCCTGGTCTTACTCCCTGTGTCCTTAAGTTTTATTAGTCATATGTACAGGATACACATGGTATACACCATACCAAACAAAATGTTTACTTACAGGGTCCTTCTCAACAAGGCAACAATAAAAAAAGATAATAACAATATTTAAAAGGACACATCCCTGGGGAGAGTCTGTAGAGGTGTTGTTGCCTATGCTCTATATAGCCTGTGGTCTGCCTGTCAGGATATTCAGGATTCAGTTGAAGAGGGTAGTGTCCAGACCCAGGGCTCTGAGCTTGATGACGATGTTGAGGAAACAGTAGTGTTACATGCTGAACTGTAGTCAATGAACAGCATTCTCATATAGGTATTTCTCTTGTCCAGATTTGGTAGGGCCATGTGAGTAGAGATGGAAATGGCATCTTCTGTGGATCTGTAGGCAAATTCGAGTGGGTCAAGTGTGCCTTGAAGAAAGTGGAGACGACGGCCTGGAACAGGGACTAGTTGAAGATGTCTGAGAAGACGCCCGCCATTCAAGCGCACACTCTTAGGAAGCGGCCAGGGATGCCGTCTGGGCCGGCAGTTTTGTGAGTATTGACTCGAGAGAGTTTATTTATTACCTTTATTTAACTAGGCAAGTCAGTTTATAACAAATTCTTATTTACAATGATGGCCTACCTCAGTCAAACCCTAACCCGGATGTCACTTGGCCAATTGTTCGCCGCCCTATGGGACTCCCAATTACGGGCAGTTGTGATACAGCCTGGAATCGAACCAGGGTCTGTAGTGACACCTCTAGCACTGAGATACAGTGCCTTAAAGTGCTGCGCCACTCGTTCGCCCATGTCAGCCTTGGAGAGCGAAAGCACCTGGTCTTCCGGAGAGGGCAAAGAGAGGTTACAGATGATGTAACTCAATACACACACCGAACAAATGCCATTGTCTGTTTTAGAGGGCCGGTGCCAGAGATATGGAGAGTTAATCCGTGACACTAACAATATCTTTGACAGAAACTGTGGCATTTCCTCGCTAACACTAAAGGCAATAAACACATACCCATCCATACATTTGCAGAAAGAAGACTGCAACACACAGACACACACCCGTGTAGTCTCCTGTATCACATTTCACAAGCCCTCTAAAGCCAACAAATGGCCAGTGGGGCCTCATGCTGGCAACGCCATCCAAAGGGAGAAAACGAGAACTCGTTCCCCGTTTGGCCCTGCTCCCCACGTCCACACACAGGGCAGATGACTGATCTGCCCAATACGTGGGTTGGTTATTATATTGGACAACTATGGAATGGCCACTGACTCTAGGTCACATCTACCAGCTCCGGTCATAAAACGTGTTCATACTGTTGTACTAACTGTTCAATTCATCACCGAAATTGACTGAATAAAAATGGAATTTACCACAACCATGGACACAACCTTTCCAAGTGCGTGTGTCTCTGTGTGTGTTCCTCTAGGTATTTATCCAGTACGGGTGGATGGTTGCCAGCTTAGCATTCTCCACACCAGCCAGCCTCTCTTTTGCCTGCAGCCTTCTGGGCTTACCCAGGCCTGTCCTGGAATGAAAACACACACACACACACCGGCTGGTTTGTGGTGTGAAATATGGGAGGGGGGGCAGCAGTGCTGCTCCATCTCTGATAAGGGCCTTCTTTATACACACCATGTTCTGCTTTGTACAAGGAGAATCAGTCGGGAGAAATGTTCAATTGAGAAAAGTCTCAAGATTTGAGACATGATGTGATGAGACATGATGATACGGCCAGATGTCCTTGGAGATTCAACCAGACATCATAACTTAAACTATGAGGGCAGATATAAAAAAAAAACAGAAAAGAAAGGAAACTCAGACCTGGAAACTAGGTGAGCACTCGCTGAGCCAATCAGTCACATGACTGGATCAATGAAGTGACACACAGAGAGATACCCAAACACACTGTGATTCCAACTACTGGGACGACGAAGCCTTCCTATACCAAGACTAGCTACACTCATTAAAGATACAGAGGCACACTGTCAGAGTAATGCCATGGCTTTAGGGTCAAGATTACTTTGAGTCACGATGCAAGCCGAAACCTTATATATATATATATATATATACATACACACACACAGTGGGGCAAAAAGGTATTTAGTCAGCAACCAATTGTGCAAGTTCTCCCACTTAAAAAGATGAGGCCTGTAACTTTCATCATAGGTACACTTCAACCATGACAGACAAAATGAGAAGAAAAAAAAATCCTGAAAATCACATTGTAGGATTTTTAATGAATTTATTTGCAAATTATGGTGGAAAATAAGTATTTGGTCAATAACAAACAAGCAAGATTTCTGGCTCTCACAGATCTGTAACTTCTTCTTTAAGAGGGTCCTTTGTCCTCCACTCGTTACCTGTATTAATGGGACCTGTTTGAACTTGTTATCCGTATAAAAGACACCTGTCCACAACCTCAAACAGTCACACTCCAAACTCCACTATGGCCAAGACCAAAGAGCTGTCAAAACACCAGAAACAAAATTGTAGACCTGCACCAGGCTGGGAAGACTGAATCTGCAATAGGTAAGCAGCTTGGTTTGAAGAAATCAACTGTGGGAGCAATTATTAGGAAATGGAAGACATACAAGACCACTGATAATCTCCCTCGATCTGGGGCTCCACGCAAGATCTCACCCCGTGGGGTCAAAATGATCACAAGAACGGTGAGCAAAAATCCCAGAATCACACGGGGGACCTAGTGAATGACCTGCAGAGAGCTGGGACCCAAGTAACAGAGCCTACCATCAGTAACACACTACACTGCCAGGGAATCAAATCCTGCAGTGCCAGATGTGTCCCCCTGCTTAAGCCAGTACATGTCCAGGCCCGTCTGAAGTTTGCTAGAGAGCATTTGGATGATCCAGAAGAAGATTGGGAGAATGTCATATGGTCAGATGAAACCAAAATATAATTTGTTGGTAAAAACTCAACTCGTCGTGTTTGGAGGACAAAGAATTCTGAGTTGCATCCAAAGAACAACATACCTACTGTGAAGCATGGGGGTGGAAACATCATGCTTTGGGGCTGTTTTTCTGCAAAGGGACCAGGACGACTGATCCGTGTAAAGGAAAGAATGAATGGGCCGTGTATCGTGAGATTTTGAGTGAAAATCTCCTTCCATCAGCAAGGGCATTGAAGATGAAACGTGGCTGGGTCTTTCAAGGACACCAACAAGAAACACGAGCAATGGACATTAGACCAGTGGAAATCAGTCCAATTCTGTGGGACTATCATTTGTTCTTCAACAGCCTAGATGGCCAGCATCGGAGTCGTCACTACATTTTTGACATTGAGACTTGTGTTTTGCGGGTACTATTTAATCAAGCTGCCAGTTGACGACGTGTGAGGCATCTGTTTCTCAAACTAGACACCCTAACATACTTGTCCTCTTGCTCAGTTGTGCACCGGGGCCTCCCACTCCTCTTTCTATTTTGGTTAGAGCCAGTTTTCGCTGTTCTGTAAAGGGAGTTGTACACAGCGTTGTACTAGATCTTCAGTTTCTTGGCAATTTCTCGCATGGAAAAGTCTTTAATTTCTGAGAACAAGAATAGACCGACGAGTTTCAGAAGAAAGTGCTTTGTTTCTGGCCATTTTTTTGCCTGTAATCAAACCTAAAAAGGCTGATGCTCCAGACATTCAACTAGTCTAAAGAAGGTCATATTTATTGCTTCCTTAATCAGGATGCCACACCCTGACCATAGAGAGCCCTTGGGGTTCTCTATGGTGCAATAGGTCAGAGTTCCGGTGCCATGGCTTCCTGCGCCGGTGCCATGTCTGGAGCCCTCCTCTGCGCTGGTGCCCAGTCCAGGCACGACGTCCAGTCCCGCTCCATGGCTGGAGCCTTCCTCTGCACCGGTGCCCAGTCCAGGCTCGGCGTCCAGTCCTGCTCCATGGCCGGAGCCTTCCTCTGCTCCAGTGCCCAGTCCTGGCATGGCGTTCAGCCATGGAACAAGATCAGCCATCCACATAAAGAGAGGAACAAGATCAGCCATCCACATAAAGAGAGGAACGAGATCAGCCATCCACATAAAGAGAGGAACGAGATCAGCCATCCACATAAAGAGAGGAACGAGATCAGCCATCCACATAAAGAGAGGAACAAGATCAGCCATCCACATAAAGAGAGGAACAAGATCAGCCATCCACATAAAGAGAGGAACAAGATCAGCCATCCACATAAAGAGAGGAACAAGATCAGCCATCCACATAAAGAGAGGAACAAGATCAGCCATCCACATAAAGAGAAGAACAAGATCAGCCATCCACATAAAGAGAGGAACAAGATCAGCCATCCAGACGAACAAGATCAGCCATCCACACGAACAAGATCAGCCATCCACATAAAGAGGAACAAGATCAGCCATCCACATAAAGAGGAACAAGATCAGCCATCCACATAAAGAGAGGAACAAGATCAGCCATCCACATAAAGAGAGGAACAAGATCAGCCATCCACATAAAGAGAGGAACAAGATCAGCCATCCACATAAAGAGAGGAACAAGATCAGCCATCCAGACGAACAAGATCAGCCATCCAGACGATCAAGATCAGCCATCCACATAAAAAGACGAGCAAGATCGGCCATCCACATAAAGAGAGGAACAAGATCAGTCATCCACATAAATAGAGGAACAAGATAAGTCAACCACATAAAGAGAGGAACAAGATCAGCCATCCAGACGAACAAGGTCAGCCATCCACATAAAGAGAGGAACAAGATCAGCCATCCAGGTGAACAAGATCAGCCATCCACAAAAAGAGATGAACAAGATCAGCCATCCAGACAAACAAGATCAGCCATCCACATAAAGAGAGGATCAAGAGCAGCCTTCCACATAAAGAGAGGAACAAGATCAGCCATCCACAAAAAGAGAGGAACAAGATCAGTCATCCACAAAAAGAGACGAACAAGATCAGCCATCCACATAAAGAGAGGAACAAGATCAGCCATCCACATAAAGAGAAGAACAAGATCAGCCATCCACATAAAGAGGAACAAGATCAGCCATCCAGACGAACAAGATCAGCCATCCACATAAAAAGAGGAACAAGATCAGCCATCCACATAAAGAGAGGAACAAGATCAGCCATCCAGACGAACAAGATCAGCCATCCACATAAAGAGAGGAACAAGATCAGCCATCCAGACGAACAAGGTCAGCCATCCACATAAAGAGAGGAACAAGATCAGCCATCCAGGTGAACAAGATCAGCCATCCACAAAAAGAGAGGAACAAGATCAGCCATCCACATTAAGAGATGAACAAGATCAGCCATCCAGACAAACAAGATCAGCCATCCACATAAAGAGAGGCACAAGATCAGCCATCCACATAAAGAGAGGAACAAGATCAGCCATCCACATAAAGAGGAACAAGATCAGCCATCCAGACGAACAAGATCAGCCATCCACATAAAAAGACGAGCAAGATCGGCCATCCACATAAAGAGAGGAACAAGGTCAGCCATCCAGACGAACAAGATCAGCCATCCACATAAAGAGAGGAACAAGATCAGTCATCCACATAAAGAGAGGAACAAGATCAGCCATCCACATAAAGAGAGGAACAAGATCAGCCATCCACATAAAGAGAGGAACAAGATCAGCCATCCACATAAAGAGGAACAAGATCAGCCATCCACATAAAGAGAGGAACAAGATCAGCCATCCACATAAAGAGAGGAACAAGATCAGCCATCCACATAAAGAGAGGAACAAGATCAGCCATCCACATAAAGAGAGGAACAAGATCAGCCATCCACATAAAGAGAGGAACAAGATCAGCCATCCACATAAAGAGGAACAAGATCAGCCATCCAGACGAACAAGATCAGCCATCCACATAAAAAGACGAGCAAGATCGGCCATCCACATAAAGAGAGGAACAAGATCAGCCATCCAGACGAACAAGATCAGCCATCCACATAAAGAGAGGAACAAGATCAGTCATCCACATAAAGAGAGGAACAAGATCAGCCATCCACATAAAGAGAGGAACAAGATCAGCCATCCACATAAAGAGAGGAACAAGATCAGCCATCCACATAAAGAGAGGAACAAGATCAGCCATCCACATAAAGAGAGGAACAAGATCAGCCATCCACATAAAGAGAGGAACAAGATCAGCCATCCACATAAAGAGAGGAACAAGATCAGCCATCCACATAAAGAGAGGAACAAGATCAGCCATCCACATAAAGAGAGGAACAAGATCAGCCATCCACATAAAGAGAGGAACAAGATCAGCCATCCACATAAAGAGAGGAACAAGATCAGCCATCCAGACGAACAAGATCAGCCATCCAGACGAACAAGATCAGCCATCCAGACGAACAAGATCAGCCATCCACATAAAAAGACGAGCAAGATCGGCCATCCACATAAAGAGAGGAACAAGATCAGTCATCCACATAAATAGAGGAACAAGATAAGTCATCCACATAAAGAGAGGAACAAGATCAGCCATCCAGACGAACAAGGTCAGCCATCCACATAAAGAGAGGAACAAGATCAGCCATCCAGGTGAACAAGATCAGCCATCCACAAAAAGAGATGAACAAGATCAGCCATCCAGACAAACAAGATCAGCCATCCACAAAAAGAGAGTAACAAGATCAGTCATCCACATAAAGAGAGGAACAAGATCAGCCATCCACATAGAGACGCAGAAGATCGGCCATCCACATAAAGAGAGGAACAAGATCAGTCATCCACATAAAGAGAGGAACAAGATCAGTCATCCACATAAAGAGAGGAACAAGATCAGTCATCCACATAAAGAGAGGAACAAGGTCAGTCATCCACATAAAGAGAGGAACAAGATCAGCCATCCACATAAAGACAGGAACAAGATCAGCCATCCAGACGAACAAGGTCAGCCATCCACATAAAGAGAGGAACAAGATCAGCCATCCACATAAAGACAGGAACATGATCAGCCATCCTGGTGAACAAGATCAGCCATCCACATAAAGAGATGAACAAGATCAGCCATCCAGACGAACAAGGTCAGTCATCCACATAGAGAGGAACAAGATCAGCCATCCACATAAAGACAGGAACAAGATCAGCCATCCAGACGAACAAGGTCAGTCATCCACATAAAGAGGAAAAAGGTCAGCCATCCACATAAAGAGAGGATCAAGAGCAGCCTTCCACATAAAGAGAGGAACAAGATCAGCCATCCAGACGAGCAAGATCGGCCATCCACATAAAAAGAGGAACAAGATCAGCCATCCACATAGAGACGCACAAGATCGGCCATCCACATAAAGAGAGGAACAAGATCAGTCATCCACATAAAGAGAGGAACAAGATCAGTCATCCACATAAAGAGAGGAACAAGATCAGCCATCCACATAAAGACAGGAACAAGATCAGCCATCCAGACGAACAAGGTCAGTCATCCACATAAAGAGAGGAACAAGATCAGCCATCCACATAAAGAGAGGAACAAGATCAGCCATCCACATAAAGAGGGGAACAAGATCAGCCATCCACATAAAGAGGGGAACAAGATCAGCCATCCACATAAAGAGAGGAACAAGATCAGCCATCCACATAGAGAGGAACAAGATCAGCCATCCACATAAAGAGAGGAACAAGATCAGCCATCCACATAAAGAGGGGAACAAGATCAGCCATCCACATAAAGAGGGGAACAAGATCAGCCATCCACATAGAGGAACAAGATCAGCCATCCACATAGAGGAACCAAATCAGCCATCCAGACGAACAAGATCAGCCATCCAGGCGAACAAGATCAGCCATCCAGGCGAACAAGATCAGCCATCCACATAAAGAGACGAACAAGATCAGCCATCCAGACGAACAAGATCAGCCATCCACATAAAGAGAGGAACAAGATCAGCCATCCACAAAAAGAGAGGAACAAGATCAGCCATCCACAAAAAGAGGAACAAGATCAGCCATCCAGACGAGCAAGATCGGCCATCCACATAAAAAGAGGAACAAGATCAGCCATCCACATAGAGACGCACAAGATCGGCCATCCACATAAAGAGAGGAACAAGATCAGTCATCCACATAAAGAGAGGAACAAGATCAGTCATCCACATAAAGAGAGGAACAAGGTCAGTCATCCACATAGAGAGGAACAAGATCAGCCATCCACATAAAGACAGGAACAAGATCAGCCATCCAGACGAACAAGGTCAGTCATCCACATAAAGAGGAAAAAGGTCAGCCATCCACATAAAGAGGAACAAGATCAGCCATCCACATAAAGAGAGGAACAAGATCAGCCATCCACATAAAGAGAGGAACAAGATCAGCCATCCACATAAAGAGAGGAACAAGATCAGCCATCCACATAAAGAGAGGAACAAGATCAGCCATCCACAAAAAGAGAGGAACAAGATCAGCCATCCACATAAAGAGGAACAAGATCAGCCATCCAGACGAGCAAGATCAGCCATCCACATAGAGACGCACAAGATCGGCCATCCACATAAAGAGAGGAACAAGATCAGTCATCCACATAAAGAGGAACAAGATCAGCCATCCACATAAAGAGAGGAACAAGATCAGCCATCCACATAAAGAGAGGAACAAGATCAGTCATCCACATAAAGAGAGGAACAAGGTCAGTCATCCACATAAAGAGAGGAACAAGATCAGCCATCCACATAAAGACAGGAACAAGATCAGCCATCCAGACGAACAAGGTCAGTCATCCACATAAAGAGAGGAAAAAGGTCAGCCATCCACATAAAGAGGAACAAGATCAGCCATCCACATAAAGAGAGGAACAAGATCAGCCATCCACATAAAGAGGGGAACAAGATCAGCCATCCACATAAAGAGGGGAACAAGATCAGCCATCCACATAAAGAGAGGAACAAGATCAGCCATCCACATAAAGAGAGGAACAAGATCAGCCATCCACATAAAGAGGAACAAGATCAGCCATCCACATAAAGAGAGGAACAAGATCAGCCATCCACATAAAGAGAGGAACAAGATCAGCCATCCACATAAAGAGGGGAACAAGATCAGCCATCCACATAAAGAGGGGAACAAGATCAGCCATCCACATAAAGAGGGGAACAAGATCAGCCATCCACATAAAGAGGGGAACAAGATCAGCCATCCACATAAAGAGGGGAACAAGATCAGCCATCCACATAGAGGAACAAGATCAGCCATCCAGACGAACAAGATCAGCCATCCAGACGAACAAGATCAGCCATCCAGGCGAACAAGATCAGCCATCCACATAAAGAGACGAACAAGATCAGCCATCCAGACGAACAAGATCAGCCATCCACATAAAGAGAGGATCAAGAGCAGCCTTCCACATAAAGAGAGGAACAAGATCAGCCATCCACATAAAGAGGAACAAGATCAGCCATCCAGACGAGCAAGATCGGCCATCCACATAAAAAGAGGAACAAGATCAGTCATCCACATAAAGAGAGGAACAAGATCAGCCATCCAGACGAACAAGGTCAGTCATCCACATAAAGAGAGGAAAAAGGTCAGCCATCCACATAAAGAGGAACAAGATCAGCCATCCACATAAAGAGAGGAACAAGATCAGCCATCCACATAAAGAGGGGAACAAGATCAGCCATCCACATAAAGAGAGGAACAAGATCAGCCATCCACATAAAGAGAGGAACAAGATCAGCCATCCACATAAAGAGAGGAACAAGATCAGCCATCCACATAAAGAGAGGAACAAGATCAGCCATCCACATAAAGAGAGGAACAAGATCAGCCATCCACATAAAGAGAGGAACAAGATCAGCCATCCACATAAAGAGAGGAACAAGATCAGCCATCCACATAAAGAGAGGAACAAGATCAGCCATCCACATAAAGAGAGGAACAAGATCAGCCATCCACATAAAAAGACGAACAAGATCGGTCATCCACATAAAGAGAGGAACAAGATCGGTCATCCACATAAAGAGAGGAACAAGATCGGTCATACACATAAAGAGAGGAACAAGATCGGTCATCCACATAAAGAGAGGAACAAGATCGGTCATCCACATAAAGAGAGGAACAAGATCAGTCATCCACATAAAGAGAGGAACAAGATCAGTCATCCCCATAAAGAGAGGAACAAGATCAGTCATCCACATAAAGAGGGGAACAAGATCAGCCATCCACATAGAGGAACAAAATCAGCCATCCAGACGAACAAAAATCAGCCATCCAGACGAACAAGGTCAGCCATCCACATAAAGAGAGGAACAAGATCAGTCATCCACATAGAGAGAGGAACAAGATCAGTCATCCACATAAAGAGACGAACAAGATCAGTCATCCACATAAAGAGGAAGAAGATCAGCCATCCACATAAAGAGGAAGAAGATCAGCCATCCACATAGGGGAACAAGATCAGTCATCCACATAGAGGAACAAGATCAGCCATCCACATAGAGGAACAAAATCAGCCATCCAGACGAACAAGATCAGCCATCCAGGCGAACAAGATCAGCCATCCACATAAAGAGACAAACAAGATCAGCCATCCACATAAAGAGGAACAAGGTCAGTCATCCACATAAAAAGAGGAACAAGATCAGCCATCCACATAAAAAGAGGAACAAGATCAGCCATCCACATAAAGAGAGGAACAAGATCAGCCATCCACATAAAGAGAGGAACAAGATCAGTCATCCACATAAAGAGAGGAACAAGATCAGTCATCCACATAAAGAGAGGAACAAGATCAGTCATCCACATAAAGAGAGGAACAAGATCAGTCATCCACATAGAGAGGAACAAGATCAGTCATCCACATAGAGAGGAACAAGATCAGTCATCCACATAGAGAGAGGAACAAGATCAGTCATCCACATAGAGAGAGGAACAAGATCAGTCATCCACATAGAGAGAGGAACAAGATCAGTCATCCACATAGAGAGAGGAACAAGATCAGTCATCCACATAAAGAGACGAACAAGATCAGTCATCCACATAAAGAGGAAGAAGATCAGCCATCCACATAAAGAGGAAGAAGATCAGCCATCCACATAGGGGAACAAGATCAGTCATCCACATAGAGGAACAAGATCAGCCATCCAGACGAACAAGATCAGCCATCCAGGCGAACAAGATCAGCCATCCACATAAAGAGAGGAAAAAGGTCAGCCATCCACATAAAGAGGAACAAGATCAGCCATCCACATAAAGAGAGGAACAAGATCAGCCATCCACATAAAGAGAGGAACAAGATCAGCCATCCAGACGAACAAGGTCAGCCATCCACATAGAGAGGAACAAGATCAGCCATCCAGGCGAACAAGATCAGCCATCCACATAAAGAGACGAACAAGATCAGCCATCCAGACGAACAAGATCAGCCATCCACATAAAGAGAGGAACAAGAGCAGCCATCCACATAAAGAGAGGAACAAGAGCAGCCATCCACATAAAGAGAGGAACAAGAGCGGCCATCCACATAAAGAGAGGAACAAGAGCGGCCATCCACATAAAGAGAGGAACAAGATCGGCCATCCACATAAAGAGAGGAACAAGATCGGCCATCCACATAAAGAGAGGAACAAGAACGGCCATCCACATAAAGAGAGGAACAAGATCGGCCATCCACATAAAGAGAGGAACAAGATCGGCCATCCACATAGAACAAGACACGCATCAATGCCTCTGTCTCGTCATTTAACATTCAAACATGGTGTCAGAGTCGGATAACTAACCATGCTTTCTGCAAATTACAAATCTGTTCTGGTTCACCAAACAAATGCTTATTTGAGTAAAATTTCGCCGGAATTGACCTTAGCTAGAGTGAGTTTGCTAGTTAGCTTCAGTGTTGTTAGCACCGGTTCGACATGGCAGCGAACATTGCCCCTCCCGCCACTGTGAAGCTCAGCGGGGATTGGAGCATGAACTGGGATACGTAAGTCCAGGCTGGGCCCCTGAGCAAGGAGACACTCCTAAGCAAGTATCATGATGTCTTCAATGCAACGGTCGAGTCAGTTCCCGGGGAAGTCCACTTTTAGTTGGACGCAGCAATCCAGCCTGTCCAGTGTGCAACCCGCAATGTACCAGTGGCCATGAAAGCAGCTACGAAGGCTCAGCTTGACAAATACGAAGCCACATCACGAGCCTACAGATTGGATAAATAATATGGTTATCGTCAAGAAACCAGATAAGCTACGGATATGCATTGATCCTAAACACCTCAACTGGGCTCTGCGACGTTCACATTACATTATGCCCACGTTGGAGGATGTTCTTTACAAGTTCCCAAAGGCCAGAGTCTTCACGCTCGTGGATGCCAGAGATGCCTTCCTGCAGTGCAAGCTCAACCAGCCCAGCAGCTACATGACCACCTTTTGGACACCCTGGGGCAGGAAGAGGTGGTTGAAGCACCCGTTTGGTGTCTCTGTGGCTCCAGAGGTGTATCAGCAGAAACAGCATGAGCTGTTGATGGGACTCAGTGGCGTGGAACCCATAGAAGATGACATCCTCGTAGTGGGCTGTGGGGACAGTGATGAGGAGGCAGAATGTGACCATGACGCCAAGCTGCTGGCCCTGATGGTCAGATGCAGACAGGTCAAGCTAAGGCTAAGCATAAAAAAGCTTCAGTTTAAAGTGCCAGAGGTCCGCTTTCATGGTCACATCTTGACCTCCACCGGAGTGAAGGCGGATCCTAAAAAAGTGAAGGCTGTCTTGGAAATGCCCCACCCATCTGACGTGAAGGGAGTGCAGCGCTTCGTCGGATTCATCACCTACCTGGCCAAATTCCTACCGCGGCTCTCTGAAGTGTGCGAGACACTAAGGAGGCTCATGGACAAGGACACCATCTGGCATTGGCTCCCAAAACATGACGCAGCGGTGAGGGAAATAAAACAACTGGTCACACAGACACCTGTACTGCGATACTACGATGTGTCAAAACCTGTCACGATTCAGAGTGACTCAAGCCAGGATGGACTTGGCTGTTGCCGCATGCAAGAGGGCCAGCCTGTGGAATTCGCCTCTAGGGCACTCACCCCAACAGAGCAGAACTATGCCCAGATAGAGAATAGAGGTCGACCGATTATGATTTTTCAACGCCGATACCGATTATTAGAGGTCCAAAAAAGCTGATTAATCGTCCGATTTAAAAAAAAAAAAATGTATTTGTAATAATGACAATTACCACAATACTGAATTAACACTTATTTTAACATAATATAATACATCAATAAAAATCTATTTAGCCTCAAGTAGATAATGAAACATGTTCAATTTGGTTTAAATAATGCAAAAACAAAGTGTTGGAGAAGAACGTAAAAGTGCAATATGTGCTATGTAAGAAAGCTAACGTTTCAGTTCCTTGCTCAGAACATGAGAACATATGAAAGCTGGTGGTTCCTTTTAACATGAGTATTCAATATTCAGAGGTAAGAAGTTTTAGGTTGTAGTTATTATAGGACTATTTCCCTCTATACCATTTGTATTTCATTAACCTTTGACTATTGGATGTTCTTATAAGCTCTTTAGTATTGCCAGTGTAACAGTATAGCTTCCGTCCCTCTCCTCGCTCCTCCCTGGAATCGAACCAGCAACACAACGACAATATGATTGATTGTTTTTTATAAGATAAGTTTAATGCTAGCTAGCAACTTACCTTGGCTTACTGCATTTTCGTAACAGGCCGTCTCCTTGTGGAGTGCAACGAGAGAGAGGCAGGTCGTTATTGTGTTGGACTAGTTAACTGTAAGGTTGCAAGATTGATCCCCGCGCTGACAAGGTGAAAATCTGTCTTTCTGCCCCTGAACGAGGCAGTTAACCCACCGTTCCTAGGTCGTCATTGAAAATAAGAATGTGTTCTTAATTGACTTGCCTAGTTAAATAAAGGTGTAAAGAAAAAATTATATATATATATATATATATATATAGGAGAAATCGGTGTCCAAAAATGCAGATTTCCGATTGTTATGAAAACTTGAAATCGGCCCTAATTAATCGCCGATTCCAATTAGTCGGGCGACCTCTAATAGAGGAGTGCCTCAGCATTTTGTTTGCATGCCAACGCTTCCACCTGTAAGGGCGCGACAATATTACCGCAAGCCCCTTATTGCTATATTCAGCAAGCCTCTCCTGAATTCCCCAAAACGACTGCAGAACATGCTACTGGCCCTACAAAACTACAACCTTAAGGTGATGTATAAGCCAGGGCCGGAGATGTATGTGAGTGACACGCTCAGCAGGGATACTGCATTAGTCACACACACACGCTCCATGCATGAACAACACGCAGTGTGCAGCTTACAAACAGAGCAACTGGATGTTGAACACATCAACCAGGCTGACTACCTCAATGTTACGAACCAGCGCCTTATACAAATCAGACAGCACGCAGACAGGGACGAGCAACTCCAGGCATTGAGGTCTGAGATTCTGATGGGCTGGCCCGACTGCAGGGAAGAAACTGCTTTAGCCGTCAGAGAATATTGGCCAGTCAAAGAGGAGCTCAGTGTTCAAAACGGAGTAATATTCAAGTGTCAGAGAGTCGTTATTCCCCGGTCTCTGCGCCCTGAGATGTTGGCGCGCATGCACTCAAGTCACGTAGGAGGTGAGGCCTGTTACAGACAAGCACGTGACACACTGTATTGGCCTGGAATGCAGAATGAAATCAAAGACTATGTCAGTAAATGCACAATCTGCAATGAATATGCCATTGAGCAACAGAAAGAGACGATGATGTCCCACGAGCTACCGATGCGCCCCTTGCAGATAGTAAGTCTAGATCTCTTCCAGCACAGTGGCAAAGACTTTCTGCTGGTAGTCGATCATTACTCAGACTTTTGGGAGATTGACCTCCTCCCCGACCTCTCAGCAGAGACAACGATCAAACGCTGCAAGGCTCAGTTTGCCCGCTATGGCCAGCCAGATAGGGTAATTTCAGACAATGGAACCCAATTCTCCGGAGTTGAGTTCCGAAAATTTGCTGCAGGATGGGAATTCGAGCACGTCACTTCATCACCACGACACCCAAAAGATAATGGGAAGGCGGAGTCCACAGTAAAAATCGCAAAGAACCTCTGCAAAAAGGCTCTGCGAGAGGGCAAAGATGCCTGGAAAGCAATCCTGCAGTGGCGCAATACCCCGACAGAAGGCATGGATAGCAGCCCGGCCCAGCACCTCATGGCACGGCGCTTAAAAGCAGTTCTGCCAGTAGCCAGCACTCTCCTGGAGCCATGTGTGGTGACAGACATGCTGGTGAAGCTACGTCACAGAAGACAGGTCTCCAAGTTCATCTACGACAAATCAGCAAAAGGCTTACCTGAGCTCAGGGTGGGTGAAACGGTATGAATGAAGCCACTACCATGGGACCGGACAGGCCTCTGGAGACTCGGATCCTGTGTACAGAAAGTGGCACCACGCTCCTACTTGGTCGAAGTGAATGGATCACTGTACCGTCGTACCAGGGTTGACCTTCGGATTGCTGAGGCAGCACCTACTCAGAACCCTGATGGTCAAAGGGGTCGCATGACAAAAGACGGAACCCCAGCAAGTCACATGGGGACTGAGGCACTGGGCAAAGAGCCAGGGGATAACAGGTCGGCCGCTCCCTCGCCCATCAATTCTCCCCTTAAACATTCAGGTGACACGCCTGTGCGGGAACCCGCAGTCCTCGCAGACAAGCCCCCTGTCTTTTCACGCTGCGGGCGTCTGGGCCGGCCACCAAAAAGACTTCATCTGTAGGTTTCCCATCAGGGATTGTTGACAGACAGAGATAAAAGTGAAGAGAATATCAAAATGTGTTGTTACCTGAGAAAAATAAAATTAAATTAAAAAAATACTAAACTGTTAATGTTGGAAATTATTACTAGGTTTGTTTTGTTAGTGAATTGACACCTACTGTCCTATTTTATTAAAGGGAAGATGTTATGGTGCCATCTGTTGGTAAATGTTCATTACTGCAACTCATGTGTTTTACCGGTGTGCTTGAGATACCCGGATGTATTGCGATGCACTGAATAAGACTGGTTACTCGCATCAATACCTCTGTCTCGTCATTTAACATTCAAACAACATTCGATAAAGAATGCACCACACAGAACGCACCGCAACTGCTTCTGCGACACAATGTTCTAAGGCAAACGCAGCGTTTCACTGGAAATGAATGTACTTCTGGTGTACCAAAACGCTAAAATATTGTCGGTGTGATAGAGGCGTACTGTAAACAAGCGGTCAAATCTGCTGGCTGAAGTAAACATGAGAACAAGCCGCCGCAATATTTGCAGCCATATGCGATAATATCTTTCTAGGAGCTGATCTGTCATCAGTATAGTGGAATGATTATAATGTTAGGGTAAACTGCCTTTCTTTCGGGGACCTATTAGTACTGACACATGCCTCAACCACGCACTTAGCGAACATTCTCTCTACCTGGTGATTTGGGAAACGCATGCTACTTCGGCCGTTGTAGGAAAGATGCATTGTCAAAAACAGTCCTAAACCTAAATTCCATAGCTGTCGGGAAACCGGGCCCTGTTCAATTCCCCAACACACGTGGGGTGTGCAGAAGCCGTGTATGTGTGACACAGTGTCAGTAACTCCGAGACAGACTCTGTCTGTGGGAAAGTCATCTGTAATTCTCATCCCAGAAATGCGTATTTTAATGCAGTGAAGTCCACCCACCAAAACCCAATAGGACACAGTCAAGGGGTGGGTATAATTTGTGTTACGTTCCAACAGGAATCTGTTCCAAAAACATCTTAAATAACAAGGTTTCCAACAAACAACACATACAAAGTTGTATAGCGGCAGAATAAGATACGTTTTTCACTCACCTAGATGCCCATTCGGCAGCTAGGTGATTTGATCATGCTACTTTGTATGCGTTGTTTGTTGGCAACCTTGTACTTTACGTTTTTGGAACAGATTCCTGTTGGAACGTTCCACAAATTATACCCACCCCAGTCAAGGTTCTTATGAAAGAACTTCAAGGACTGAGGCTACTGAAACAAAACGCAATATGTGAGTGATCAACTACAGACATACCAGTTCAAACTTCCTAGATATGTCCCACGTTATTTATCCTCTACGGATGTTGATCCTTATGCAACATTTACAAAGAACAGAGGATATCTTACAAGTCCCCCATTTATTGAATCCTCATAAATTCACCCTAATAAGCTAAGTAAGTAAAGATGTTGTTATTGATGTTGACAAGAGAACCCCCACCACAGGTCTGGGAGGGATAGAAGCCCCCGGTGTAACCTAATGCTTAATAAAAATAGACTGTTACAAATACCCTTACCTCTATTTTACAAAAGATATACCAACGATTCAAATGAGTTGTTTCAAAAATAAAACAGCGCTCTTACCGTCCACAGCCATAGTCGGTCTCAGTGTATAGCTCTTTGTGGTTGCCTCAGTTATCGTCTCCCATTGCTTCTTTGGATCTGGCTGGATGGCAAAGTGTGAGCGCACGGTTTGTCACTCGCCTACTGGGTCCTTATGAGGCACGGTGTATACTGATACGAACGTTTGTTTTAGTTGGTCAGCTACCAATCGACCTCTTGTTGTTAACCCTCACCCTTTTCGGACCTGACCGCCGAGAGACAAGAGGTCACCAACGAAACCTTATTTTTTGTGTGTTTATTTTATGATACTTTTCGTTGTTGGACTGTGAAATCACCAGGATATCAGCTCAAATTGATTTTAATTTAGGATATCTGTTCCTGAGTATTCCCACGCATAGAGGCATGTGTGATCACATCCCAATGTGAAGGTGTGAAATGATATCTGTTTGGGATTCTTCCGGTCAATTTGCAGTGTACAAATGATTTATCACTATGGTTCAGACCATCCACTCAAGGAAAAATATCGGCCCATGGCAGAAGGTAATTCGTGACCCCAAAGGCTATAATATGAAGCCTAATTATTAATAATTTATGCTAAAAATAGCCTATTAAATGATAAGAGAAATATATATATCCATTTGGGGAAAGCCAAGAGTAGACCATTCTGATACATAACTGTCCACCTCAATCTTTCTCAATGGTTGCAATTACCAAGATAGATAAATAAAACAATTATAAATTGTAGGATATTGCAAGGTCATTTGATTAGATGAAGAATAATCAAATGAATGGAGCAGAGATAATTCCAGGCATTGTGTTGTTCCAGTAACTAGATTTGTCTGATTACTGTATCTGATATGGTTGTTCATCAACTGGATCTATTGCTCCTGATGAAAGAATTTGGATGATAGTAGAAAATACAAGTTGAGAGCACAGGATGGTCAAAGAGGGCTCTGATTTGATTTAACTAGGCAGGTCAGTTAAGAACAAATTCTTATTTTCAATGACATCCTAGAGACAGTGGGTTAACTGCCTTGTTCAGGGGCAGAACAGATTCTTACCTTGTCAGTTCGATCCAGCGATCTTCATATACTGGCCCAACGCTCTAACCATTAGGCTACCTGCTGCCCCTGCTGCCTTCAGCTTGACTGCGCCAGCTGCACTGAGACAGGGAGGAAAAACAAAAGGTTTGCAGCAAAAGCTACATTAACAAATCGCCACACACTGACCTCCACTATCTCTGTCACTCTATATGACTAGAACGCCACTGGGCATCTTTTCTGTTGGATGAAAACAGTGGGAGACACGGGACTACAAAGGACAAAGAAAGAAAGTGGAAAAGGGACCATTTTAATGTCATCTCTCAACTCAGTGTGCTAATTGATACTGTGGGTTTTCAGATATAAGAAGCCATCGATGGAGCATCAGTGGTATTCGTTGTAGAGCACAGAGATCTAAGTTCTACAGACAAACGCAGAACAAAGTACTACGCTCTCCCATCAAGGCTTCATCACAGCACATGTTGACAGGAAGAGACCAGAGCACACACGTCACAAGCAGACACAGGCATGCGTGTGCACACACACAGGACCTGTTTCCTGAAGAAAGCACTGCGTGCCAAAACGTTGATTAGTGTTACAATTAAATAAATATTACATCAGATGGATCCTCACTGTCTGGTCCAAACTGTTATCCCAGTGTGTCTCTCCCTGGGACGGTGAAACTGCATCAGATGGTTCCTCACTGTCTGGTCCAAACTGTTATCCCAGTGTGTCTCTCCCTGGGATGGTGAAACTGCATCAGATGGATCCTCACTGTCTGGTCCAAACTGTTATCCCAGTGTGTCTCTCCCTGGGATGGTGAAACTGCATCGGATGGATCCTCACTGTCTGGTCCAAACTGTTATCCCAGTGTGTCTCTCCCTGGGATGGTGAAACTGCATCCTGTATCTAGTTTCTTTCCCAGACGCGTAGCCAGACAGACAGGCAGGGCTATCCTGTAACTAACTGACGGCAGATTCAACTTTCATCACGTCATGTTCTCTCATATGGTCACCCATCGACATGCCAACAGACCTCCTCTCCGCTGCCGTGACATTGTCAAACCCCACCAAAGGAGATATCGTGGTTCACCAGTGGCGGGACAGGCATAGTGGGCCATTGATAAGACAATGGTATTTCTCTGCCAACGATGGTGGCAAGTAGCCTGGTCTCAGTTCAGTTTGTGCTTTAGCCAACTCCTCTGTTGTGTTTCTTGTCATACAGATATGGCACAGTGAATAATAGGAGAGTAAAGAGAAGAGGAAATGGTGAAGAGAAGAAGAGACAGCCAGCAGCATACCCTCTGCATCCCAAAGCTATCTTGCTTCTGTAGGTAAGTAGGGTTGGTATCACGACTTCCGGTTGGTGCTCTCCTTGTTCGGGCGGCGTTCGGCGGTCGTCGTCACCGGCTTTCTAGCTGCCACGGATCCACGTTTCTTTTTCCATTTGTTATGTCTTGATTGTACACACCTGGTTCCCATTACGTTATTATTATTTCCTATTTAACCCCTGGTTCTCATTATGTTTGGTGCGTGATTGTTCCTGGTCTTGTGTTAGTCTTTTGTGTTAGGGTTTGTTATCCCTGCGTGGATGTATTGGCCGATTATTTTTTCAGAGTAAAGTACGTTATTTTACTCAGTTCTGTGTCCTGCGCCTGACACTTGACAGTTGGTCCTGGATGGGAGACGAGATGCCTCTGGAAGTGGTTTTGCAGGGCCAGTAGGAGGCACTCTTTCCCTCTGCCTTAAAAAAATATATATTCCAATACCTCATGGCAGTGATTGAGGCCATTGCCCTGTGTAGGGTGCTGTCTTTTGATGGGCTGTTAAACGGGTGTCCTGACTCTGTGGTCACTCAAGATCCCATGGCATTTATCGTAAGAGTAGGTGTGTTAACCCTGGTGTCCTGGCTAAATTCCCAATCTGACCCCATACCATCATGACCACCTAATCATCCCCAGCTTCCAGTTGGCTCTTCCCCTCCCACAGGTCATTGCTGTAAATGAGAATGTGTTGCTAATGAACTTACTTGGCAAAATAATAATACTTGATTTCCCTGATCTCAGATTCAGGGAAGTGCCTGTTTTCCTTAAATCCACACACATATCGAACCCAAACCCTCTCCTGAAAGGGTTGTGTTCCTAGTCTCTATTTAATCAGGGGGTGCATCAGAAGATGACAGAACCCATTTGAGAGACAGATTTCTCTACTCCTCTCTCATCATCACCCCATACTCTCTCACTGTGTGTGTATCAGAGAAAGATAGGGCAGAGAGGTCATTCTTATTCCACTCACACCCTGGTCCCAAGCCTCAATCTTTTGCAAATTCTGATTAAATCTGTTTTGATGTTGTTATTCATTCACTTAAATCTGTCTGTTCTGATGTTAATCCTATGGACAGCAGACATAGCCAAAGCATTCTCACAGTCTCATTGATTTATTCCTGTTTAGTCCTCCAACTTTCCCCTCTCCTAGTGAAATCCAACAACGATATGCCTTATAATCTACAGTATAATTGAAACTGGCATGGGGCGACTACTCAGAGAGAGAGACAGAGAGAGAGAGAGAGAGAGAAAGAAAGAGAGCGAGAGATGTCAGACAATTGCAGTGTTTGGTTCATCCTCTTTGAAGAAGAAATATAGCAATTCAATTCTGTCATGTTCCTCCTTAGGATGAGGTCTGTTGCTCAGGAACAGAAGGATTCTATTTATATCTCTCTCCTTCTCACTCTCTTTCTATCCTCTGCCTCTCTTTCACAATATCTCCGTCTTGCCAACTCCCAAATCCTTAAACTCTCCCTCTTCCCATGCTCCCTTCTCTCTCCCTCCCTTTCTCCTCCTCTCTCCTCTCCCTCTTCCTCCCATCCATCCCCCTGCTTTCTCTCTCCCCATCGCTCCACCTCACTCTCTCTTCTCCTGCCTGTCCAGTTAGGCCAGTGTTGTGTCGTACATGTCAAAATTCATCAGAGAACTGGAGGATCTATTCTCCTCTTCACTCTCCACTTCTCCCCACAGAGGGAATTAAGAACAGAGATTCCACCTCAGCTCTATCACGTCAGAATTACTCAGGATCTATTCTCCTCTTCTCCCCACAGAGGGAATTAAGAACAGAGATTCCTCCTCAGCTCTATCACGTCAGAATAACTCCGGATCTATTCTCCTCTTCACTCTCCTCTTCTCCCCACAGAGAGAATTAAGAACAGATATTCCTCCTCAGCTCTATCACGTCAGAATAACTCAGGATCTATTCTCCTCTTCACTCTCCTCTTCTCCCCACAGAGGGAATTAAGAACAGAGATTCCACCTTAGCCAGCTCTATCACGTCAGAATAACTCAGGATCTATTCTCCTCTTCACTCTCCACTTCTCCCCACAGAGGGAATTAAGAACAGAGATTCCACCTCAGCTCTATCACGTCAGAATAACTC